>NW_025215293.1:25174-87286 GCF_004010195.1 Chiloscyllium plagiosum
GTGTATATGTTTGTGTTTGTGTATCTGTGTCTGTGTGTATGTGCATCTGTGTATGTGTGTGTGTGCGCTGTTTCTGTTGTGTGCCTCTGTGTGTGTCTGCGTGTGTGTGTCTGTGTGCATGTGTGTGTCTGTGAGTGTGAATGTTAATGTGTGCGTGTCTGTGTGTGTTTCTGTGCGTCTGTTGAGTGTGCGTGTATGCACGGTGTTGTGGGTAAACTCACCACAAATTACCTTTCATTTGGCTAATTATTAAGAAAGCTCACAGATAACCGAGGACTGAAACAATATTGCAAACTTTATTGCAAGTTGCAACCAAAATCAATCTGTGAAGTTAAACCTCACAACCCAACTTGGCGATTATCCAATTAAGGATGGAATCAGGCCAGGATGTCACCAACAGTGACTGTCTCTTCAAGTGTTCAGGTTTTGAACTTTATACAGTATAGTTCTTTGACGTTCCTGCTAAGGGAGGGTTCTGGTGTTGGATTCTTGTATAATGTCAAGCTTGTGATGTGACATAATTGATGATTCAATAGATTATCTCATCTCCAACATTGATTACACTTTCAGAGACCTCAAGTCTGTAGCCTGCCTCTTCGTCAGAAGTAATTCCTTTGAACCTTGTTACATTCGGGAATAGCTGCCTAAAACCCAGTTTTTCCTGCAATTAATTCCTCACATTCTCCGGCAGGACAGTCCTTGTCCTTTGTGGTAATGAAGCATCTAGTTTATCAAGCAGCTGTCAGAGCTGATTTGTTTCTGAAATCTCATTAAGACTTGGCTAATTGCTGTCAGTCTCCGTGTGAGAACTTGTTCCAGACAGAGTTATTGCTGGTTGCGCCAACCCATGAAGTTATTAAAATTATGAAGTTTACATCGTCACTGTGTGTGTGTGTGTTTGTGTGTGTGTGTGAGAGAGAGAGAGTGTGTGTGTGTATGTGTGTGAGAGAGAGTGTGTGTGTGCATGTGTACGTGAGTGTGTGTGTATGTGTCTATATGTGTGTGTGTGAACGTAGCCTTTCTGCAGGTCCCTACATATCTGTACCTGCAGAAGTACAGCTCGTTCAGGACCTGGGGAACGAAGCTTATCAGTCAATCATCATAATTCCTGATGAGGGTGGTTACAAGAAAAGAGCAGATTGTTGCAATATTCGAATCCCCATGGCATTGAGTGACAGCTACAGAAATGTTTTGAGGAACCGTTCCTGCATAAACACGTCCTCAGCCTCAGTGTGTGAGAATATGTGTGTGTGAGTGTGTAAGTGTGTGTATGTGTGTGTGAGTGTAAGTGTGTGTATATGTGTGTGAGAGTATGTGTGTGTGTGTCTGCCTATGTGGTTATGTGTGGGTGTGTTTTTGAATATGTGAGTCTTGATACAGATACAAAAATATACCCAGATACATGAGGATACTTGTGTGTGTGTGTGCATGCATATACTCTGTATTCTGTAAATGGACGCATTTGAGTGCGTGCGCGCGCACTGAGATGCATTGGTCAGGTGCACTTGTAAGCAGGCCTGTCTCTCACTGTCTCTATTCCCATGAAGTGAGCTCAGATAAGCACACCATGCAGTCTCACACCGTGGGTTCAAGCCTGTGCGTGTGTGAGTGTGAGTTAGCACATGCCGTCCGCACTCAGCCCACGAATATCCTCGTTGATACTGTCATCAGTTTGGAATCCCTCGGACAAACGCTTGATGCCGACACTACATTGGGAATGTTTAACCCAGAGGGAATGGGAACAGGGCGCCCAGTTGGGTTGTCAACTACGATCGTAATGGATAGCAGAGCAATCTCAAAGGGCTGAATGGCCTTCTGCTGCTCCTATCCTTTCCATGAATGGTGGGACAGGCCCTACTCCGGCTCAGGTTACCATTGCCCATTGTTGCCCTCTCCATTTTTTTAAGAAGCCCTTCCCCCATTAGGTCCTGACCAGGCCTTCCTCATACCTCTTGTTGGGTTAATTCTGAGCTCCTTCTCTTCCTAGTCATTACCCAATCTCGTCCAAAGCCGTAATTAATCTCTTCCCCTGCCCTTTCCCACCAGGCAGTCAGATTAAAAAACATCCCATTAAGGATGACTTCAGCTGAGGCGTGCGACGTTGGTGACTTTTCCTCTTGTACGCTAATAGTTGCGTACAGTACCCGTCAATAAGTCCCTTTGACCATTTAATAATTCACCGGTACCTTTCCCAATGTCATCTGTTGCACCCGGAGTGGTCTCCTCTACATCAGGGAGACAGGACACATTCTTGCGGATCATCTCTGGGACACCCACACCCACCAACCCCACCATCCTGTGGCTGAATGTTTCAACTCCCTCTCCCACTCCATCAAGGACATGCAGGTCCTTGTGGGCCTCCTCCACTGCCAAACCATTACCATCCAACGCCTGGAGGAGGAACGCCTCATATTCCGCCTTGAGACCCTGCAACTACACAGGATAAATGTGGATTTCAACAGCTTCCTCATTTCCTCTCCCCTCCACATTATCCCAGTCCCAAACCTCCAACTTGGCACCGCCCTTCAGACCCATCTATCACTGCCCCTCTCTAACCTATCACCTTCTCCCTCACCTTCATCCACCTATCGCTTTCCCAGCTACCTCCCCCAACCCCATCCCCTGCTATTTCTCAGCCCCAACCCACAAGCCTCATTTCTTATGAAGAGCTTATATGTCGATTCTCCTGCTCCTCGGACGCTGCCTGTCCTGCTGTGCTTTTCCAGCACCTCACTCAGGACTCCCTTTGACCCGTCAAAGCCCGCGCTGCTGAAAACACATGACTTCCCACGCAAGGCCCGTTTTCCCACATTAGGCCTTGAAAAAAATCTATGATATTTCGAGTGGCTCTTCCAACTACCTTTTTAAGGTTTCCCACCTCTACTACCTTCCCATCCCAGATTCCCACCGCCCTCTGACTGAGAATAGCGTCCCCTCAAGCCCCCTCTGAAACTCCTGCCCTTGTTATCGTTCTTTCAGGTCTGTGGATTTTACTAAAGCAGATTGCCACTGAGAACGTCTGCGCTGTAAGGTTTAATCTGTGGCTTGCGTTTGGCCTCAGTGCGTTATTTGTGCGGGGAATCGCTGCCGTGTGAGACAGCTCTCATCGATCCCGCCAGGCCCGCAAGCCTGTATTTTCCCATGGCTAATCTCCCTAGCCTGCACACCTCTGGACAATTGAGCATGGCCAATCCCCCCTGACCTGCGCATCTTTAGACTGTGAGAGGGAACCGGAGCACCCGGAGGAAACCCACACACAGACACGGGGAGGGCGTGCAAACTCTACACCGAAGGGTGGAATTGAACCCAGTTCCTGTCACTGTGTTAACTGCTGAGCCTATGAGTTTTTGAGTCTTCTTGCCAAAGAGAGCAATGGGAGGTGGGGGAGAGGGACTGGGTGCAGTGTCCTTGTGAATGCTTCGGGCCAACAGAGATAGATTCCTAGACAGATAGATCTCTCATTGACTGGGCCAGACCCCCTCAGAATACTTGAAGAAGGTAGCCTAGACCCTAACATTTTCTTATTGTAAAGGCAGTTGTGAAGTGGGTGTTGCAGGTGGGATGCAGCTGGTCAAACCTGCTCAGCTTCAAGCAAACCAGAATTTATTCCAACACTCCAGTTGAAACACAAACAAAACAAAACAGGATTCAAAATAAGTTAACTATAACCAACCCGCTGCAGCAACTTAACAAAGGCATCGCTCCAATCCAGTAATATCCCATAAACACACCCCTCAACAAAAAGGTAAGGTCAAACACAGTTTCATACAGGCAGGAGGGAGCAACATCCAGAGAGAGATCTCAGAGCCAAGGTCAGTCAGGAATCAGTCACTGAAATTGCAACGTTCCTGCACTCCAGCATCTCGGGACTGCTACAGCTGAACTCAACTAGAAAGCGCCTGGACTGGGTCAACTGGCCTCTCCCCTGCCGTGGCTAAACGTGGCTTTTCCCAGACCCCACGGCACCTCTGCCTTTACGATCTCTCTTAAGGGACAAAAAAAAAACCCAGGAATAAAACGACCTTGTTAAAGTGACAGCATGGTCACATATCGATCAGTCGGTGTTACAGGGAAAATGCAGGAAAGTGAGCGGGTGGAACCCTCAATCGGTTCAGCCGTGATCCTACTGAATGTTGGAGCAGGTTTGAGGGGCCGAATGGCCTACTCTTGTCCTCATATCTAATGGCAGGTTCGGAATGCTTATGAAGCAGACACTTGAGTTTGGAATTCACAAATATTTTCTTGTAAACTGTTAATCCAGGAGCACCACCTGCAAGGATTCATTAAGCATCGCTTTATTTTCTGAGATGGTAATTTCCACTCGAAGGTTTATCTTCATATCCCTTTCGTGTCTGCTCCACCTGCGGTGGATGGCACAGTGGTTAGCACTGCTGCCTCCCAGCACCCGCGGGTCCCGGTTTGATTCCAGCCTCGGACAGACAGGTCTGTGTGAAGTTTGCACATTCCCCCCCAGTGTCTGCGTGTGTTTGCTCCCCCGGTTTCCTTCCCCCAGTCCTAAACATGCGCCGGTTAGGAGAATTGGGCCCTCGCACCCGGAGACGAGTAGATTAGCTATGGGAAATGCAGGGTTATGGAAATGGGATGCACTTCGGAGGGTTGGTATTGACTCAATGGGCCGAATGGCCTCTTTCCACACTGTAGGAAATCAGTGTTGCCTTTCCAGGGACAGTTTAATGTGACTGAGAGGAGGGAACAGATTGCAAATCTGAAACTTGCAAGTGTTTTCATTGCAATTGTTCACAAGAAAAGCATTTTGTACAAAAGCAATTAAGATTCTTCATGAGAAGCTGAGAAGTGTAACAGTCCCCTGACATAGCAACACAGCAAGTATAACAAGAGAGTAAAGTCGGAAAATACTGGGAAGATGAAGCAGCTCCAACAGCATCTGGAGAAAGAGGATCAGAATTAACATTCACATCAAAGGTTATTGCTCCAGGTGTCAGTGTGTGTGAGAGAGACAGAGACTGTGTGTGTGTGAGTGTGTGTAAGAGTGCCTGTGCCTGTGTGTGTGAGAGTGTGTGCGTGTGTAAGAGTGCCTATGCCTGTGTGTGTGAGTGTGCGCATGTGTAAGAGTGCCTGTGCCTGTGTGTGTGAGAGTGTGTGCGTGTGTAAGAGTGCCTATGCCTGTGTGTGTGAGTGTGCGCATGTGTAAGAGTGCCTGTGCCTGTGTGTGTGTGTGCGCATGTGTAAGAGTGCCTATGCCTGTGTGTGTGAGTGTGCGCATGTGTAAGAGTGCCTGTGCCTGTGTGTGTGCGTGTGTAAGAGTGCCTGTGCCTGTGTGTGTGAGTGTGTGCGTGTGTAAGAGTGCCTATGCCTGTGTGTGTGAGTGTGCGCATGTGTAAGAGTGCCTGTGCCTGTGTGTGTGCGTGTGTAAGAGTGCCTGTGCCTGTGTGTGTGAGTGTGTGCGTGTGAGTGTGTGTGTGTTTGTGAGTGTGAGTGTCTCTGTATATACGTGTGTGTGTGTGTCTGTCTGTCTGAGTGTGTGTGTGTTTGTGAGTGTGAGTGTCTCTGTATATACGTGTGTGTGTGTCTGTCTGTCTGTCTTCGATGGAGTTGCCAATGTTGGCTGACACTTTGCCCAGTGCGCCCCTTCCTTCACCAAGCGCCCCACCCTCACCATTTCAGAGGCGACAGTTCAGGCAAAGGCAAGGTGAAGGAAGGCCTGGGCCCTCAGAGAGCAGCTTGACGTGACGATTTTGTCTCCGACGTCGCCTTTGTTCGAAAGCTGATTGTAGGCCCGTCGCCCCGGCAACACAAGCGCCTCCACTGGAAGGTGTTGCTGGTGAATGAGTAGACCACGGGGTCCAGGCAGCTGTTGAGGCTGGTCAGCGCCATGGTAACCCGCCGGGCCGAGTAGGTGAACTGGATGAGGCGGCAGCTGGACAGCACCCGAATCCGCCTCAGGGTGTGCACCAACTGGATGAGGTGGTAGGGCACGAAGCAAATGAGGAAGACCACCAGTACCAGGAGTACCGTGCGGAGGGCCTTTCGCTTCACCGTGTGCACCGACTCCTTGCCGACGGTGGGCTCCAGCAGCTTCTTGGCGATGAGGGGGTAGCAGACGATGATGACCACCAGCGGGATGAAGAAGCCAATGATGGCAGCCACAATACTGATCCCGGAGATGCGGCGGCCCCAGGACTTGGCGTTGAAGTTCTCCAGGCACGCTGTGTTGCCGTTGGGGAACCGGCTGGTCAGCGGCCCTCCGAGGCACAGGTAAAGCAGGATGGAGGCCAGCAGCAGCCAGATGAGGCAGCACGTGACCACGCGGTAGCGGGTTTTGCGCAGCCAAAGCGAGCGGATGGGGTGGACCACGGCGATGTAGCGGTCCACGCAGATGCAGGTGAGGAAGAGAGTGCTGCCGTACATGTTGGCGAAGAAGAGGGAGCCGGTGATCTTGCACGCCACCTCGCCGAAGATCCAGTCGTTCTCCAGGGCGTGGTAGACGATTTTGAAGGGGAGCAGAACGGTGAAGATGAGGTCGATCACGGCCAGGTTGATCATGAAGATGTCAGAGGGCGTGAACTCCCCCTTCTTCCTGAAGAGGTACCAGAGGACGCAGAGGTTGGAGACGGTGCCAAAGACAAACACCAGGCTGTACACCACGGGAAACAGGACATACTGGAAGTCGGCGCTGACCTGGCAGGAGTTTGTGTTGTTGGTGAGGTTGGCACTGCCTGTGGAATTGATATCCATTGGGGACGATGTGTATGATGCCCATCCCAGGGACCAGTCTCGCTGGGTCACAGTGGAACCAGTGTCAGCTGTCAGCATGTTTGGGTCAGTCGTGGCAAGGAATCTGAAATTATAATAACAAGAAGCAACAGAATTGCATTAGCATATGCGAATTTCGGTTTGAATCCAACAAAACATCTTTGTTATGCCACTAGAGTGCACTGGCCTTAATCTACACATTCCTTACATTGGGAGAAGACATTGGTGGGACAGTCTTCACAGGCTGAAGGGCCTTTTCATTTCTGTATGATTCAAACTGTCATAAAGTCATAGAGATGTACAGCTCAGAAACAGATCCTTTCGATCCAACCCGTCCATGCCAACCAGATACCCCAACCTAATCTAGTCCCACCTGCCAGCACCCGGCCCATATCCCTCCAAACCCTTCCTATTCATATACCCATCCAGATGCCTCTTAAATGTTGCAATTGTACCAGCCTCCACCACTTCCTCTGGCAGCTCATCTGGCAACATCCTTGTAAATCTTTTCTGAACCCTTTCAAGTTTCACAACATCTTTCTGATAGGAAGGAGACCAGAATTGCACGCAATATTCCAACAGTGGCCTAACCAATGTCCTGTACAGCCGCAACATGACCTCCCAACTCCAGTACTCAATACTCTGCCCACTAAAGGAAAGCATACCAAATGCCGCCTTCACTATCCTGTCTACCTGCGACTCCACTTTCAAGGAGCCATGAACCTTTATGCCTTGAAATTTGTGACCTCCCTCTTTAGAGCAAAACCCTGAGGAAACAGAAATCAAAGGACCTGGAGGAAGCTATTTGCTGTGCTTTTTTGATCAAACCAGAAGCTTATTTTTCGCTTCATTCTTTCACAGGATGAGGGCACCATTAGCTGGGCCCACCATTTATTGGCCATCCTTAATTGACCAGAGGGTTAATAAGACTCAAGCACATTACTGTAGCTCTGGAGTCACACAGCGTCATAGAGTCCTTCCACATGGGACAGGCCCTTCAGCCAAAACTGGTCCATACCGACCAAAATGGCCATCCATGCTCACCCCATTACCCTGCACTGGGCCCATACCCTTCTAATCCTTCCCTCTCCATGTATTTGTCCAACTGCCTCTTAAATGTTGTTGATGTACCCGCCTCAACCACTTCCGCTGGCAGCTTATTCCACCTGCGTACCACCCTCTGGGTAAAAATGTTACCCCCCCTCAGGTTCCCTTTTATTCTTTCCCCTCTCACCTTAACCTGATGCCCTCTAGTCCTCGATTCCCCAACCCTGGGGAAAAGGCTGAGAGTATTCACCCTATCCATGCCTTTCATGATCTTAGACACCTCTATAAGGTTACCCTTCAGTCTCCAAAGAAAGTATCTAGACCAAATCAGGTAAGGATGGCAGTTTCCATCCCTAAAGGGCATCAGGGAACAAGATGGATTTTTCCTGACAAACTGGTCAACATTAGATCCTTAATTCCACATTTTTTTAAGAATTGAATTCTAATTTCACCATCTGCCATGGCAGGACTTGCACCCACATCCTCAGAACGTTACCTGGGTCTCTGCGTTCGCGGGGAGAAAGTGAGGAACGCGGGATGCTGGAGATCGGAGCTGAAAATGTGTCGCTGGAAAAGCACAGCAGGTCGGGCAGCATCCAAGGAACAGGAGAATCGACATTTCAGGCATGAGCCCTTCATCAGGAAACGTCGATTCTCCTGCTCTCTGCATTAGCGGTCCAGCGATAATACCCCTCAGCCATCACCACCCCCCACCATTTGCTCATTCACGGGGATGTAGGTTTTTTTTTTAATTAGTTAACTAATTAACTCATAATTAAACAACTAATTCAGTCAATGTGAAGATTGTGAGCCAAGTGCTGAGAAGGTGGGATTGGAAGTGTGATGTGGTTATCTTGGACTGGTGCAGACTGAGTGTGCTGAAGGGAACTTTCACGTGCTGTAGCTCTTGCTGATGAATCTTCTTCATGCTTTTTCTCTCCCATGTTTTTGTTTTATTTCTGTTCGCATCTTTTCCCTTTTGCTTTCTCCCTCTGTCTGCCTTCCCGCCTGAATTTATCCACGTGAACCTCCCCTTCTGCTTTTTATTTTCACCTTTAAATTCCACAGGTTCTGAGGTTTTAATGAAAAACTAGCACCCGTTAACTCGTCGTATCAAAATCTCGAATGGCACGTGATAAAGAAAGGTTTTCCTCCTTCTCTTCTCTAAACCTCTCGCCTTCCACTTTAAAATGATGCCCCCTTGATATTGACCCTTTGACTAAGTTGCTATCTACTCCCTCTTAATCTTATCCAAGTCTGTCAGGTCCCCCCTCAATCTTCTATATGCAAAAATAACAACCTGAGCTTATCCAGCCTCCCTTAGTCACTAGACTGCTCCATCCCAGGCAACATCCTAGTGAATCTCCTCTGCTCGGATATCTCTGTGGTGACCAATACTGCACAGAGTACTTCCCACAGTGGCCTAACCAAAGTTCTGAACAGCTCCAATATAACCGCCCTGCCCTTATAACCTATACTCTAGATTAGAGTGGTGCTGGAAAAGCACAGCAGTTCAGGCAGCATCCGAGGAGCAGGAAAATCGACGTTTCGGGCAAAAGCCCTTCATTAGGAATACAGACAGAGTCCCCACCCTTCAGGCTTTCTGCCTATATTCCTGATGAAGGGCTTTTGCCCGAAACGGCGATTTTCCTGCTCCTCAGACCTAATCTAGATTCTGGTTTCCAGCATCTGCAATCATTGTTTTTACCTTATAACCTATACCGTGACTGATTAAGGTAAGTGTCCTACATGACTTCAAAATTACCCTATTAACCTGTCCAACCAGCTCCAGGGATCTGAGGACGAGCACTCCAAGATTAGATTAGATTAGATTACTTTACAGTGTGGAAACAGGCCCTTTGGCCCAACAAGTGCACACCGACCTGCCAAAGCGCAACCCACCCATACCCCTACATTTACCCCTTACCTAACACTACAGGCAATTTAGCATGGCCAATTCACCTGACCTGCACATCTTTGTGGGAGGAAACCGGAGCACCCGGAGGAAACCCACACAGAAACGGGGAGAACGTGCAAACTCCACACAGTCAGTCGCCTGAGGCGGGAATTGAACCCGGGTCTTTGGCGCTGTGAGGCAGCAGTGCTAACCACTGTGCCACCGTGCTGTTATTCATTGAGCACTTCCTTTTTTTGTTCCTTCTTCCAAAGTGCATCACCTTTAAATTCCACCTGCCAAAGATCTGCCCAACCCATTTATATCTTCCTATAACCAAACCTAGTTCATGGAATCCTCACTACATGGAAGGGGACCAAGCCTATGTTTGAGTCCAGATGACCTCAGTTGAAATCGTAGAATCCTTGCAGTGCAGAAAAAGGCCATTCGGCCCATTGAGTCTTCACTGACCCCTTCGAAGGGCATCCCATCCTCACCAGGCCATGGCTCATCCATCTAGTCTGCTCCTCTCTGGACAGGGCAAGGCAGTTTCTCACAGCCAGAGCACTCTAATCTGCACATCTTTGGACTACAGGAGGAAACCCACGCAGACACAGGAAGAGAACACACAAACGCCACACAGACAGCTGCCCGAGGCTGGAATTAAACCCAAGTCCCTGATGCCATGAGGTAGCAGTGCTAACCACTGAGCCACCATCCCAAATTTATTTCCCATGATGTCCATACAATTTCTTTTTGGAAGCATTGCTCACTTCCGACATACGAATGGCAAAGTGTTTCAGACAATTAACTGCAAAATGATTTCCCTTCAGAACAAAGGGGGACCAATTTAAGACCAACGTGAGGAAAGAACGTTTCTCTTGGGGGAATGAGTCTTTGGAATTCCCTTCTTGCCACAGAGAGCCGATGGAGGGAGGTTAGAGTCCTTGCATTTATTTAAGGCTGAGTTCAATTGATTCTTAATCAGTTGGGGAATGAAAGGTGACTGGGAAAAGGGAGGAAAATGGACACAAGGAATGTTGGATCAGCCATGCTCCCCTTGAACGGTGGGGTAGACTCGAGGGAGTCCAACACACTACTCCTGTTCCAATTTCTCGTGTTCTTTCCTGGTCTTATGGTCTCCTGCAAATCTTGTTGAAAACCTCAAATCTATAGTTTCCAAGTCTTTGGAAATAACGAGCAGCTTTGCCAACCTTCCATCGTGATTTTGTCCAAGTCTATGCAAACAACGCTCCATGTCCTTTGCTCCAACCTCTCCAGCCTGAATGTGTCTTAAAATGGACTCACTGTACAGCGATATATCCTGTTACTCCATCAGGAAGTAATCAAGGGAACCAAGAAAGCTAACGAAATGTTGGCGTTTGTGTCGAGAGTGTTGGAGTACAAGGATGCTGACGTTGTGCTGCAGTTATACAAAACCCACTTGGAGTACCAGTGAACAGATGAGGGCACCACACTTCAGAAAGAATATCTTGGCCTTGGAGGGAGCCCAGGACAAGAATGATACCTGGGCTTCAGGAATTAAGCTGTGAGGAGGATTTGCACAAATGAGGCCAGTTTTCTCGGAGAATTTAAAAGGTTACGGGGTGATCTGATCGGAGCCTTCAAGATACTTGAGGGGCAGGCAGCATTGAGGAGGTGGGCAGGTTGCGGAAGGATTTGGACTGGTTAGGAGGGTGGGCAAAGAAGTGACAGATGGAGTACAACATGGGAAAGCGTGAGGTCATGCACTTTGGTCAGAAGAATAGAGACATGGGTTGTTTTCTAAATGGGGAGAAAATTCAAAAGTCTGAAGTGCAGAGACTTGGGAGTTCTAATCCAGGATCCTCTCAAGGTAAATTTGCAGGTTGAGTCAGTAGTTGGGAAGGCAAATGTAATGATGCATATTTTGAGAGGACATGAAGATAAGAACAGGGATGTATTTCTGAGGCTCTATAAACCACTGGTCAGGCCACATTTGGAGTTTTGTGCGCAGTTTTGGGCCCCATATCTCAGGGAGGATGTACTGGCCCTGGAGCGTGTTCAGAGGAGGTTCGCAAGAATGGTCCCAGGAATGAAAAGCTTAACGTACAAGGAACGTTTGAGGACTTGGGGTGGCACGGTGGCTCAGTGGTTAGCACTGCTGCCTCACAGCACCAGGGTCCCAGGTTCAGTTTGCACATTCTCCCCATATCTATGTGGGTTTCCTCCGGTTTCCTCCCACAGTCACAAAGATGTGCAGGTTAGGGTGAATTGGCCGTAGTGTTAGGCACATTAGTCAGAGGGAAATGGGACTGGTTGGGTTACTCTTTGGAGGGTTGGTGTGGACTGGTTGGGCCGAAGGGCCTGTTTCGACACTGTAGGGAATCTAATCTATATTCGATGGAGTTGAGAACGATGAGGGAGGATCTAATTGAAACATCCAGAATAACAAATGGCCTGGAAGGAGAGGATGTTGGGAAGATGTTCCCATTGGGAGGAGGGACTAGGACCCGAGGGCACAGCCTTAGAGTAAAGGGAAGAGCTTTTAGAATGGAGATTCTTCTTCAGCCAGAGAGTGGGGAATCGATGGAATTCACTGCCACAGAAGGCTGTGGAGGCCAGGTCATTGAGTATATTTAAGACTGAGAGAGAGAGGTTCTTGAGTATCAAGGCAATCCCGGATTACAGGGAGAAAGCGGGAGAATGAAGAAGGGCCTGTGCCCGAAACGTCGAATCTCCTGTTCCCTGGATGCTGCCTGACCTGCTGTGCTGTTCCAGCAATAAAGTTTCAAGGTTGAGAAACTTATCAGCCATGATTGACTGGCGGAGCAGAATCGATGGGCAGGAAGGCTTAATGTTTGCTCTTATGTCTCCTGTCTCATTAACAGCAAAAGACAGAGATAAACCATTTCCACTGGTTGGAGGTTGTAGAGCTCAAGGGCATCGTCTGAGAATTTAAACCGGACTGTTCAAGAGAGATGTTAGGAAGGACTTCTGCACTCACAAAGGATGGTAGAGGTTTGAACCTCTCTTACATAACTGGCTGCGTTAGTTAACTTCACATCTGAGATCAATATTTTGGTCAGTGTGGGTAGGTTTGAGCCGAAGGGCCTATCCGACTCAATGACTCTACTCCTTTCATGAAACAAAGGTATTTAAGGGATATGGTGTTAGGCCACAGATTAGCCACTGAGTAGTGGAATAGGGCCAAGAGGCTTACTTCTGTTCCCATCAAAGAAAATCGATGATATGCATCCAACACATTCAGGGTTGTGCAAATAGCTTTCGGCGTGCCTTGGCAAACACAAAGCTTCCTAGCTTTCCGTTGTCTTTTCGTTACTCTGTTGTGGTGTATGGTTGTACCGGCAAAGCCCAGTATCTGTTGCCCATCTCTTCATCGCTTGTGGGAAGCTACTGGTGAGTCATCTTGCTTGAGCTGCTGCTGGGTGTACTTTTAGGGAGGGAGTTCTGGGATTTGCAGCCAGCGACAATGAAAGAGTCGGGGCGGTGCGTGACTCAGAGGGGGATCTGCAGGCGGTGTGCCCACTGCCCTTGTCTTACGAGCTGGCAGAGTAGGTGGAGTTTGGTAAGTGTTGCCCATTGGTTGAAGTGTCGGAAATGCACCTTGCACAGCACTGCACACAGCTCTCACTGCATGTTGGCGTCGGTGAGAGATAACCTTTTTTAATAAGTGTATATTATTCATTTAAAAAGTCTTTATTTATATACATAGTCACCAGAGCAGTTCGATTCAGTCGGTGGGTGACAATTGGGCTCATGATAAATGACATAATACCTGCATCCCCACTCTAAGTGATTAAAGACTTAACAGCAATCTCGGTTTATTCAATACATCACATCAGTTGTATGGCACTTTGATCCTTTCACTGTAAATTCTGACTCCTTTAACCCTGTCCCACCTGGCAAAGGAGCGGTGCTCTGAAAGCTAGGGCTTCCAACTAAACGAGGTCAATTCCTGGAATGGCGGGACTATCTTACGCTGAAAGATTGGAGCGACTGAGCTTGAGTTTAGAAGGCTGAGAGGGGATCTGGTTGAGACGTATAAGATTATTAAAGGATTGGACATTCTGGAGGCAGGAAGCATGTTTCCGCTGATGGGTGAGTCCCGAACCAGAGGACACGGCTTAAAAATAAGGGGTAGGCCACTTAGAAAAGAGTTGAGGAGAAATGTCTTCACCCAGAGAGTGGTGGGTGTATGGAATGGTCTGTCCCAGAAGGCTGTGGAGGCCAAGTCTCTGGATACTTTCAAGAAAGAGATGGATAGAGCTCTTAAGGATAGTGGAATCAAGGGGTATGGGGATAAGGCAGGAACAGGATACTGATTGAGGATGATCAGCCATGATCATAATGAATGGTGGTGCTAGCTCGAAGGGCAGAATGGCCTACTCCTGCACTGACTGTCTATTGTCTAAACCTGTTGGACCATAACCTGGTTGTCGGGTGATTTTTTTTGTCCACCCCAGTCCAACACCGGACCCTCCACATCAAGCAGTGTTTAGCCACTCCAGGCTAGGGATGGAGGGGGAGGGAGGCCTATTCCATCATACTCCTGCCATGTGTCTTGCGTATGGTGAACTGCTGGGGAGTCGGGGATAACTCTGTATTCAGAACTACAGTCATTACGTAGCTGCGTGGTTCAATTTCTGGTTGATAGGGCGAAGCGAAAAGTTGATAGTAGGTGGAATTCAGCACTGAGTGCCAATGTTTTCCCATATTACTGTTTGTAAAATCTCTTGCTCTTGTATCAAGCTAGCACAAAACGCAGCTCAGAGTCTCTGCCTTGGCTACAAGCTTCCAATGGTGTCATGTTTATTTGAATTCTTGGAACCTTTGCTACATTCTGTAGCACACCTTGTCTTCAAAGCCTTGCGAGCAGCGTGTAAATAAACTACCTCCACCCACCCACGTCTCCATCAATTCCTGACAGAGCTCAGTCAGGTTGGTTAAACATACTCAGCATTCCCCGCTTATCCCAGGATCGGGAAATTTTCCCCTGCCCAGAAAGAGGCCGTTTCACTCAAAGGCTGGCTTGCCCCAGCTCTCTGAATGAGCAACTCGCTTATTGCCAATAACCGCCATCATCTTCCTCTAATTGCCCGCGCTATGCCCTTTCTGATGACAGTCTGGCTCCCCTTCAGCAGAGTTTGCATCTCGTCTCATCGTTGCTCAGGTTGAGACGAGACAACCTTCCTCCCCATCGTAAGACCATAACAGCAGAAACGGAGGCCATTCAGCCCGTCCAGTCTGCTCAGCCGTGCAACAAAATCGTGGCTGATCCGACAATCCTCGACTCCGCGTTCCCTTGTGGTCCTCACTTCCCTTCCTCGTTCAAAATCTCAGCCTTGCGATCGATCCTCCTGCTGTATTAATCCCCACCTCTTTCACTGGGGTCCGCGCCCGCGCGCTTCCCTCCACTTCACCCGACAAAGGAGCGGCGCTCCGAAAGCTTGTGATTTCAAATAGACCACAACCTGGTGTCACGTGACTTTGTCCACCCCAGGCTAACGCCAGCAGCTCCACAACACTGTGGGCTGGCTAATAGCACCTTCCTTGTGTACAGTGTAATGAAGTGGCTCTGAGGAGTCAGGGAATGACAGCACATAAGGTGAAAAATATTGACTTAATACCTCAGCAACAGCTCTAATTAAACTTTCTCTTCCTTTTACGGCCCATTTACTATTCATATGCTATAAAAACATTTTGGCGTTCCCTTTAATATTGGCCAAGTTTCTATTTGCATCCACTGAGTTCATTTGCTTTTCATTTCCTCTCTGAACCTTCAGTCTGGTTCTCCATTGTATAACCTATGTGGCATTTACCAAGATTATATCTCACCTTCTTCATGTAAATCTCTATCTTTTGTGTCATCCAGGGTCGTATCCATTTGTTTACACCCCTTAATTAGTAATATAGTGATATGGTGGTTCGCACTGCTGCCTCACAGCGCCAGTGACCCGGGTTCGATTCCAGCCTCGGGCGACTGTCTGTGTGGAGTTTGCACGTTCTCCCCGTGTCTGCGTGGGTTTCCTCCGGGTGCTCGGGTCTCCTCCCACACTCCAAAGATGTGCAGGTTAGTGGGATTGACTGTGCTAAATTGCCCTTAGTGTTCAGGTTAGGTGCATTAGTCAGGGGTAAATGGAGGCTGGGGGCAATGGGTTTGGTTGGGTTACTCTTGGGAGGGCTAGTGGGAGGCCGAAGGACCTGTTTCCACTCAGTAGGGATTCTAATTCTAAACTGTGCCCAATGTACCTGAAAGTCACCCATCGCTCAGAGATTGCAAGATTTTGATTCAGGTTATATTCAGCCAAGATCAGGGTTGGCTTTCACCCATTACTCTGGATTGTTCCTTGCCCTTTTTCATAGCAAATCTAAAACATATGATAGAATGATCACTGTCCCCTAAACATTGCCCCATTAGCATTTGATACACTGGGGTGTTGACTATAAGGAGAGGGAAGTTACGCTGCAGCTTTATGGAACTCTAGATAGGCCACACTTGGAACATTGTGTACAGTTCTGGTCACCCCACTATCAGAAGGGTGTGGATGCTTTGCAATGGGTTCAGAAAAGGTTTACCAGGATGTTGCCTGGTGTGGGGAATTTTAGTGATGAAGATAGGTTGGATAGACTGGGTTTGTTTTCACTAGAATGTAGGAGGTTGAGGGGTGACCTGATAGAAGTTTATAAGATGGCGAATGGCTAGAGGGCAAAATATGAGGATGTATCCCAGGGTGGAGGTGTCAATAACCTAGGGGACACAGGTTCAAGATGCGGGGCGGGGGGGGGGGGGGGGATGATGTTTAAAAGAGATGTGCGAGGCA
The DNA here is from genome assembly GCF_004010195.1 of Chiloscyllium plagiosum. Lineage (NCBI taxonomy): Eukaryota > Metazoa > Chordata > Chondrichthyes > Orectolobiformes > Hemiscylliidae > Chiloscyllium > Chiloscyllium plagiosum. The sequence continues at coordinate 41,675 of NW_025215293.1, forward strand.
AATGTTTTTCACACAAAGAGTGGTGAGTGCCTGGATCGCGCTGTCAGAGGATGTGGTGGAAGCTGACACAACAGCAGCGTTCACATGAACGAACACATGAATATGAAGGGAATAGAGGGAAATAGATCGTGAAGGCAGTTTTAGTATGGAAGCGCAAAATGTGTCAGCGCAGGCCTGGAGGGGCCGAAGGGCCTGATCCTGTACTGTATTGGGTTTCCTTCACAGAATTGCAGAATTGTTAGAGTGCAGATGGCGGCCATTTGGCCCATGTTCCTTGTCTGAGCTCATTAGATGAGCATCATAACCAGTCCCACTCTCCTGGCTTTTCCCCTGTGTATTACTACTATCCAAACAGCCATCCAATGCCCCTTTTGGATGGTTCAATTGAAGCTGCCTCCACCACATTTCCAGGCAATGCATTCCCGACCCGGGCTACTCGCTGCGAGAAAAGCTTTTACCTCAAATCACCCTTATTTGGTTTTCACATCACTTTAAGTCTCTGCCCCCTCTCGTACATTTTCCCCTTTGAGTGCAGGAACAGCTTCTCTCTCTCTCTACCCTGCCCAGACCCTGCTCATGATTTTGAAAACCTCTACCAGATCTCCCTCTCAGCCTTCTTCTCTCTGAGGAGAACAGTCTCAACGTCTTCAATCCCTGGACCCATTCTTGACAATGGCTGACTGCACTTTCTCTGTTTCTCTCTCTGTCTCCCTCCGATGCGTTCAGGTCTTTCCTATCATGTGGCGCCCACAGTACTCCAGCTGAGGTCCAACAGGCGTCTTATACAAGTTCAACATCTCTTCTTTGCTCTTGCTCTCAATGCCCGCCTCAATAAAGCCAGGAGCACTGCGTGCTTTATTAACTGGTTCTCTTCATCTGTTCTGCCACCCTCAATGAGTTGTGCACGTGGCTTGGGTTGTTCTCTCTGGAGTGACAGACATTGGTGGGAGACAGGGTTGAAGTCGGTAAAATGATGAGCTGCACAGTTAGGGTTGGTGGGTCAGAATACTTTTCTCCCCCAGAGTTGGAAAATATAATACTGAGGTGGGGGCAGGCATTTTAGGTGAGAGGCAGACAATTCAAAGGAGGGGACAGTTTTATTTTTACACAGAGAGTGGTAGGTGTCTGGAATGCACCGCTATGGGGTGGTGGTGGAGGTAGATACAGTAGGGGGCATTTAAGGGGCTTTTAGTTAAACGCATGAACATGCAAGGAATGGAGCAAGAAGGGACTGGTTTAATTTGGCGTCACGTTCTGCCCAACATTGTAGGCCAAAGGGCCTGTTCTGTGTTCAAAACATAACAAGCTCCCCCTGCTCCTGCACCGTCTTTAGAATTTTATCTCCTATTTAATGTTGCCTTTCAAAGTTCCTCTCAATAAAATGTGTCAACTCACATCTCTCAATCCACCATCTGATTTCAAAATTCCAGGTCCCCTCTCCTAGGCTGCGAAACACATACTGCTGTCGGATATTTTCTTGAATGCCACCCCGTGAATTCTTGCCCATCTTTGCACTTATCACCACTTCCACCTGAGGCTATATTCCAATCATCAAACTTCCCCCCAATGTCTCCCACACGTGACCACTACTTTTCTCATTCCTATGCCTACATTTTAGATTAGATTCCATACAGCGTGGAAACAGGCCATTTGGTCGAACAGGTCCACACCAACCCACCCATACTCATTTCCCTCTGACTAATGAACCTATCACTAGAGCGCGGCCAATTCACCTGCACGCCTTTGGACTGTGGGAGGGAATCAGAGCACCCAGAGGAAACCCACACAGCCAGTCACCCAAGGCGGGAATCGAACCTGGGTCCCTGACACTGCGAGGCAGTCGTGCTAACCACTAAGCTACCATGTCCCTTTAAATTTGGAAAATGATTCTCTCTGAACATAACAATGAAAAGAAGGATTTTCCCTTCTCCGTCCCTCTGCTGATCCATGCCCTTCTCATTACCTTGTAGACTATTCCAATACAAGTTTATATTTGCATAATTAATGATCTCCTTTAATGCTCCTCTTGAAATCTTGTACCGCTCTCTAATCTCTTTGCAAATTTGTTTTTCCACTTCCTTCCCGTCAATTAGAGGCTTATAGATTCCAAAGTGCAATGTAATTGTGGTGTTTTTGTGGAAATGTGTTGTGCCCCGCCCAGCTTCTGGAGTAGGCAGCTCAGAAAGGGGACTCCAGCACTGCACCCAGATCCTGTACAATTCAGCTCTGCCCAATTTGAACACGGATCACTAACTTCAGACTCTACCCTGCTCGCTGCCACTCTGCGGAACCCACAGCGTTATCTTAATCACACTGTCCAACGTGATCTAAAATGCATGCATGGTGCTTCAGTGGCTAGCGCTGCTGCCTCACAGTCCAAGGGCCCAGGTTCGATTCCAGCCTTGGGTGATGTCGTGTGGAGTTTGCACATTCTCCCCGTGTCTGCGTGGGTTTCCTCCCACTGTCCAAAGACGTGCAGCTTGGGGTGGATTGGCCACACGAAATAGCCCATAATGTTAGGTGCATTAGTCAGGGGGAATGGGTCTGAGTGGGTTACTCTTCGGAGGGTCGGCGTGGACTTGTTGGGCCGAAGGGCCTGTTTCCATACTGTAAATAATCTAATCTAATGGCCTGCTTCCACACTGGTGGGACTATGCTTGCGACGTATACAATGATGAGGGCACACAGTCAGGCTCTATTCTCCTTGACGGAGTTATAAATGACCAAGGGGGAGGAGGGCTGGGAGAAAAAGCTTTTGTACTCAGAGGTTGAAGGAAATCTGGAACTCCCTGCCCGTAACGGTGGTACAAGCAGAAGGAACAAAGAACAACACAGCACAGAAACAGGCCCTTCGGCCCACCAAGCCTATGCTGACACACCACACCCTTCCAAACTAAAAACCTTTTGTCTCTACACTGTCCATATTTTTCTATTCCCTGCCTATGCGTGTTTCTGTCAAGCTTCCTCTGAATTGTAGCTAATGTATCTACTTCTATCACACCCCCCACCCCCCCCCCACCCAAGACTGCATTGTACTCACCACCCTCTGTGGTAAAAGCCTTACCTCTCCTATCTCCTTTAAAGGTTAGCCCCTTCCCCTTAAACCCGTGTCCCCAAGTATTTGATATTTCGAACGCGGAATCGGAAATTGCTGGAGAAATCTCAGCAGGGTCTAGCAGCATCTGCGAGAGAGAAAGCTGAGGTAACATTTCAGGTCCGGTCACCTTTCTCCAGAACTGTTCTTCCAACCTGCCACGTTCTCCCAGAAATGTTTGGTTTTGTCCCTGATTTCCAGCATCCACAGTTCTCTTCAGCTGTATTGACGCTCCTACCCTGGGAGCAATAGACTCTGCCCATCCGATCTACCGGTGCCCCTCATACGTTTGTAAATTTCTATCAGGTTGCCCCTCGCCCTTCAATGTTCGAGAGAGAGCAAGCCAATCTCTCCACAGAGTTAATACCCTCCAAGCCATCCTTGTAAACAGAGGCTCTGAAGAACGGTTACTGACCTCGAAACATTAACTCTATTTCTCTCTCTGCAGATACTGCACAGTTTCTCCAGCAATGCTGGAGAATGTGGGCGTCACTGGGCAGGGTGCACCACCCATCCCGAGTTGCCCAGAGGGTCGTTAAGAGTCAACCATGTGCGTCTGGAGTCACGTGTAGGCCAGACCAGGTAAAGATGGCAGTTTCCTTTCCCCTAAGGGCAGTACGGTGGCTCAGTGGTTAGCACGGCTGCCTCCCAGTGCCAGGGTCCCAGGTTCGATTCCTGCTTCGGGCAGACTATCTGCATGCAGTTTGCAAAATCTCCCCTGTGTCTGGGTGGGTTTCCTCCCACAATCCAAAAATGTGCAGATTGGATGAATTGACCATGTTAAACTGCCCCGTAGTGTACAGGGATGTGTAGGCTAGCTGCATTAGTCAGTGGTAAATGTAGAGCAAAAGCTTCTGAGTGGGTTGCTTCTTTGGAGACGCGGACTTGTTGGGCTGAAGGGCCTATTTCCACGCTGTAGGGATTCTATTCTAGGACACTATGAAAGTGACATGTGCAGACATTTAAACTGGTGTCACAATATTGCCATTCTCAATTCCCTTTTACCAATCACATACTGTCAGTCTGACCAGCTGTGCTCTTGCTGCGTAAGGGCCTGTCCTTGTCCGCCCATGAGCAGCTGCCTAACTTTTGCAATCTTTCAGGCTTTCAAAGCTGCCCATGATTTGAAAGGAGGTTGCTAATTTGTGGTCAGGGCGGCTCCCATTTTCACACTCTGCCAGTTAATGGTGATGCCATCTATTTGACCTGGGTGACCTTTCTGCACTCAGCGCTGTCAGCAGTGTTAAGTATTTCCCCTTTATCTCGCAGCTGGTGTCTCTGCTGCCTTTAACATTACATTCACACCGATTGCTCCATTTCCTTCCAATGAAGGCATTGGCATTCCGTCAGAGGGAGCCAGGAGATAGCAAGGGTTGCAGATGCTGGAGAGTCAGAGTCATTAAAGGCACCCCTGGTCAGGCAGCATCTGAGGAGCAGGAGAGTCTACATTCCATTAGGACTTGGGAGGGGGAAGGGAGCTGAGGCATAGATGAGGGGGGTTGGGGCAAGGGGAAAGGTAGGTGGGATGGCGATAGGTGGGTGAGGAAAGGAGGTGATTGTGATGGGTTGGTGGGAAACGTGGAGCAGAGAGGTGGGAAGGAAGATGGCCAGGTCAGATGTCCAGTCGGAAGATTGGATCTGGGATGGGGTGGGGGATTTGGAAACTGGTGAATTTGGTTGGAATCTCAGCCATGCTTTTTGTCCCAGGAGAGGATTCCTATTCTCATTCCGAGGTCATGCAATGCCCACGTCCTTTTGTTTTGGGGATCAGCTTGACTTTTGTTCCACAACCAGATCTAATTCCCTTACGGAACGTGGGCAATGTCTCGGAGTCGAGTGGAGATGTTCAGAAGGTTCAAGGCTATGTTCACCTCCCAGGTAATTCCGGGGGCTACCGTAGGGAATTTTGAAACAAAACACAATTCACAGGATGTGAGCCTCACTGGGCAGGATGCACTGCTCATCTCGAGTTGTCCAGAAGATTGTTAAGGGTCAACCATATGGGTCTGGAGTCACGTATAGGCCAGACCAGGTAAACGTGGCAGTTTTCTTCCCTAAAGGACATTAGTTAAAAGATGGGTTTTCTCCCTGACAAACAGCAATGATCATTAGAGTGATAGAGCTGTACAGCACAGAAACAGACCCTTCAGTCCAACTTGTCCATGCCAGCCAGATATCCTAAGCCAATCTAGTCCCGTTTGCCAGTACTTGGCCCATATCGCTCTAAACCCTATTCATGTACCTATCCTGATGCCTTTTAAGATCATTGTACCAGCCTCCACCACTTCCTCCAGCAGCTCATTCCAAACACGTACCACCCTCTGCGTGAAAATATTGCCCCTCACGTCCCTTTTGTATCTTTCCCCTCTCACCCAAAGAGTTCTGGACTCCCCCAACCCAGGGGAAAGACTTATCTATTTACCATATTCGTGACTTTATAAACCTCTGTAAGGTCACCCCTCAGCCTCTGACGCTCCAGGGAAAACAGCCCCAACCTGTTCAGCCTCTCCCCACAGCTCAAACCCTCCAACCCCAGCAACAACCTTGTAAATCTTTTCTGAACCCTTTCAAATTTCACAACTTTCTTCCTACGGGAGGGAGACCAGAGCTGTACCTATAAAGAAGCACTTGGATGATACTAAGGGAAAATTATAGAATTCCTCTCCAAGGGAGATTTAAATGGGCCAATTCTATCCCCTAATCATTTGTGTATACTCGCTGATATTCTTATTTATGTTTCTCCTTCCTATTCAAAGTGACCTTTAATACTTTATCCTAATACATATCCCATGTAATGTGTCAAACAGAAATTAAACAATTCCTCAAGTGCAGTTTAATTATTGTTTAAACAGGCTATTTTTCCCAATCTCATTCCTTTCCCCCCAAAAATTAAAAGTTATTCTGACCACCCCCCTCGCCTTCTAACTATTTATATCGTAACAGACTCGAAACATTCTCACTACTTTCAACTTCCTGAGAGTCAATCACGTATTGAAACTTGCTTGATGACCTTCCCAAGATTTTGTTAGAACAATTCAGACATTTGTCTCGGCCATCAGAAAATTGGAGTCAATTTCGATTTGGTGTGACTGCGGGAGCACCATTAACATTAGAACCAGCATGTCAGGAAGGCTAAATAAACCAGATAACAATGAGTGAGCGATGGTGACTGAAAGCTAGGCAGCTGGGTTTTTCATGGAGAATGGGCCCGGTGGCTCAGTGGTTAGCACTGCTGCCACACAGCACCGGGCTCGCAGGTTCGATTCCAGCCTCGGGCAACTGTCCGTGGGGAGTTTGCACATTTTCCCCAGTGTCTGTGTGGGTTTCCTCCCACAGTTCGAAGATGTGCATGTTAGGGAGTATTGACGATGCTGAAGTTGCCCCATAGCATCCAAGGATGTGTAGGTTCATGGGTTAGCCATGGGAACCGCAGCATTTGAGAGAAGGGGTGGGTCTGGGAGGAGTGGTCTTCAGAGGGACAGTGTGAGCTTGATGGGTCAAATGGCCTGCTTCAACAGTATAGGGATTGTACAAAGCTCCCTTAATCTCCACTTTAGTCAGTGAATTCTGATGAAATGAAGTTTATAGCCCTCAGGAAATTCTAGACCAGGGTATCTCGCCTGATTTTGTTTTATCAAAATTCAGATAAAGTCACTGAACGGCTTCGGGAAGGTCAGTGGTGAAGCAGCAATGTCACTGGGTTAGTAATCCATGCAGGTGTTTGGGAGCATTGAACACCTACAGTGTCAGGGCAGGCCAATCCAGTCAATACCAACTCTGCAGAAACCACCTAGATCCACCCTATCCCTGCATTTCCCAAGGCTAAACCACTCCACCTACACCTCCCTGGACAACTTAGCATGGCCATTCCACCCTAAGCTGCACATCTTTGGATAGTGGGTAGAAATTGGAATGAACTGACACAGACATGGGGAAGAACGTGCAAACTCCACACAGAGAGTCACCCAACAGTGAAATCGAACCCGTGTCCCTGGCGCCGTGAAGCAGCAGCGTTAACCACTGAGCTGCTGTGCCACATGGGCCTGAATCCAGCCGCGGAACCGAGTTTGTTTACAAAAGCTCCGGAATTAAAAGCCAGCCACTGGCGATCACTGTTTGGAAAAGCCACCCGGTTCAGTGAAGGAAATCTGTCCGACCTTGTGCAGTTTGGACCTGGCACACGACTCCAGCTCCCCCCACCTACCCCCCCCCCACCCTAACCCCCCCTCACCCTCCCCAGTGATGCGGTTGCCGCTTACCTGAGCAAATAGATGGGCGACCGGTTCTGGCCCGAGCCTCTGGCATCCAGGTCCTACCAACAAATGAAGGAAAGAACATTCTGTCACCACTTCCCTTTTGCAAATGCTGAGGTTTGCTACTTTAGTCACAAGCGAGTGACGGAAGACACATTGCAAGGCCAGGCTGAGAGAACTCCCCAACAGCCTTCTGAAAACTACAGATTACACACTCGAATCAGTTCGACCGCACATGAATTCGCCATGCTAAATTGTCCATTGTATCCAGGGATGTGCAGGTTAGGATGGATTAGCCATCCTAAATTGCCCCATTGTGCCTGGAGATGTGTACGTTGGGTGGATTGTCCATGATAAATTGCCCATTGTGCCTGGAGATGTATAGGTTGGTCAGGATTGGCCATGCTAAATTGCCCATTGTGCTTGGAGATGTGTACATTGGGTGGATTGGCCATGATAAATTGCCCATTGTGCCTGGAGACGTATAGGTTGGTCGGGATTGGCCATACTAAAGTGTCCATTGTGCTGGAGATGTATAGGTTGGGTGGATTGGCCATGCTAAATTGCCCATTGTGCCTGGAGATGTATAGGTTGGGTGGATTATCCATGATAAATTGCCCATTGTGCCTGGAGATGTATAGGTTGGGTGCATTGTCCATGATAAATTGCCCATTGTGCTTGGAGATGTATAGGTTGGGTGGATTGGCCATGATAAATTGCCCATTGTGCCTGGAGATGTATAGGTTGGGTGGATTGGCCATGATAAATTGCCCATTGTGCTTGGAGATGTGTGCATTGGGTGGATTGGCCATGCTAAATTGCGCATTGAGCCTGAAGATGTGTAGGTTGGTCGGGATTGGCCATACTAAAGTGTCCATTGTGCTGGAGATGTGTAGATTGGGTGGATTGACCATAGGAAATGTGGGGTTATAGGGCCTGGGTGGGAAGCTCTTCGGAATGTTGTTGGGCCAAATGGCCTGTTTCCCAATTCTCTCGGTGAGGTAAAGCCCACAGCAACTGAAGGAGGCCATTCAGCCCGTCAAGTTTGTCCCACCATTCAACATGGCTGACCTGCGCTTCCTCAACTCCACTTTTCCTGCCTTCCTCCCCTTGACCCTCGATTCGTCCACTGATTCAAATCCTGCCATTTTCATTCTCGCAGGCCGTCTGCATCGACCTGCAGGCTTTTCACTCACTCCCGGCCTCCCCACCCATCTTTCTGCCAATTCACACATTCACTTCCCTCAGCCGAGTCACTTGTTATTTCTATGTATCACAGAGCAAAAACAGTGGGTTTCGGGACAAATCCCCTTCCCTCAAACCCGACCAGCTTCCAAAGCATCTTCGAGACGACCAACGCGAGTTTCTCCGGAACTTCCTGCGTTTGCACTTTCACAGTTCTGTCCCTTTCTCCACTTGGAGACGGCAGTGGCTCATTTGTCCAAAAACTCACACTCTCCCCTCCACCCCAACAGCAAGAGACAGCGATGGGCAGTCGCCTGAGTTGCAGTGACAGTCCGTTCCCGAGACATACAGAAATAAAATGACTCACCTGTAACCTGTGTCTTCAGAGATCTTTTGCGATGCGGTGGAATCAGGATGGATTGTGGAGTCTCTGAAGTTCTTTCTCAAAAGACTTTTAAATGGTCTGCTTTTTTTGCTTAATAATTGCTCCCTCTCTCACTCCTTGAATCACTCAGTCTTTCCACCTCACGTTTTTCTGAATGTTCAGTCACACTGTCTATCAGCTATTCCTTTCTCTCTCTCGTTCTCTCAGCGTGTCTGTCTCTCTCTTGCTGTTTTTCGTGAAACATGAGATTTTGTTACTGAACGCCTTGGTGATTAATCATTGCAACCCAAATGGCTTCCAATAAACCTCTCACTCAGAATCCCATGCCTTTCTTTGTTAGTAATATTATTTTAAGTGCTTGGAATTTCCACATTGTGCAACTGAATGTGTTTGATCAGAGATTGCTCACTGGAGCCTGTTACAGACTCTCATTAATCATGCATTTGGAGCGAGCAAGGGGGTAAAAAGCAGTAAAAGGGTTCTGAGCAGTTCATTAGCGCTGCCTGAGACTCACAGTCTGAAGATAAGGGACAGAGATGAGAGGGTTCTTCACAGAGAAAAAACAATTGAAGCCAAAACGTTAAATGCTTTCAAGTAGGGGAAAAACTTTTTCTCTGGAGCGGCCGAGGCTGAGGGGAGACTTGAAAGGAGTCTACAAAATTATGAGACACATTGGCAGGGTGGACGGTCAGAGTCTTTTGTTTCCCCAGAGTTGCAATGTCTAAAATTAGGGGATGTGCATTTAAGGGGGCAAGTTCAAAGGAGAGGTGAGGGGCATTTTGTTAACGAGGGTGGGAGGAGTCAGGAACGTGCTGTCAGGGTGGTGGTGGAGGCAGATGAGATGGGGTGTTTAAGAGGTTTTTAGATAAGCACATGGATATGCAAGGGATGGAGGGACATGGAGCAAGGGCAGGCAGCGGGGCTTAGTCTAATTTGACGCCATGTTCATTGTGGGCCGAAAGGCCTGTTTCGGTGTTGTTACTGTTCTATGATTAGATTCCCCACAGTGCGAAAACAGGCCCTTTGGCCCAACAAGTCCGCACCAACCCTCTGAAAAGTAACCCACCCAGACCTATTTCCCTCTGAACGATGCACCTAAAACTATGGGCAATTTAGCACGGCCAATTTACCTGACCTGTGGGAGGAAACTGGAGCACCCGGAGGAAACCCACGCAGAGGATGTGGAAACTCCACACACACACACACACAGTCGCCCGAGGCTGGAATTGAACGTGGAAGCCCTAATGCTGTGAGGCAGCAGTGCTAACCACTGAGCCATCATGCTATTCTATGTTCAAACTAGCTTGGTTCTTAGGATGAAAAGCATAGGGGGCAAGGGGAAACCAGGGTAAATGGTCATGTGGAATGGCAGAGCAGGTTTGAAGGGCAGAATGGCCCACTCCACCTCCTACATTCTATGCTTCGAATGTTAAAACCAGCTGGACCCCTGAAGCATATTCAACAGAGGACCGGGAGAGAGGAATGAGGTGCAGTCAGGATGTTGCTGAGCTCAAATGCGGGGTGAGGAGTTACAAGGGAGTACCGGAGGAAATAGAGAGGGACCTTGGTCCATAGCTCCCAGAAGTCAGGAATACAGGTATTCCTGATGAAGGGCTTTTGCCCGAAACGTCGATTTTCCTGCTCCTCGGATGCTGCCTGACCTGCTGTGCTTTTCCAGCACCACTCTAATCCAGAATCTGGTTTCCAGGATCTGCAGTCCTTGTTTTTACCTCCCAGAAGTCAGCAAGGCAAGTAGTTCAGAAGGTATATGGGGTATTTGCCTTTATCAATCAACACATTAACTAGAAGAGCAAGGGCGAAAGGGCACTCCATGTAATACCGAATGAGAAAGGGAGTAGGTGACATTATTTTATGATTTGTGTTTTGTATTGTCACGTGTATTTTACAGTTTTCCCATTGTTGCCATGACCCGGCACTCTAGTTTTAAGAAAGAGAAGAGAAATAGGAAGGTAGAGCTTCAAGGGAGTCTCTCAGCCCTGAGCCAGTTCATTGTCAATGACCCCTGAGCTGCCATCCCATCCCCCACCATCTTGCCACTGCCAATGGTGGACCTGTCAATGTCGGAGTCCGGTCTCTCACCGATGTCACTGCGATCCCCTCCCCCCCCAACGCTTCGTCGCCGTCAACAACAAAGTCACCCGCCCTCAGACACCACCTTTCCCTGCTGAGCATATCACGCTGATTGTAGCAGCCACCAATACCTATGCACGAGGTCCTGTGCTCGTCCCTGGAAACGTAAATAGGGGCTCGCTCACCGACACACTTGGGTCCGCACTGGGCCCATTCAAATCCGCATTCACCTCACTCAAATCTGTACAGGGATCACTGAAATCCGCACTCACCTCACTCAAATCCGTATAGGGATCACTTAAATCCGCATTGGGCCCACTCAAATCCACATCACTCCACTCAAACCCATACAGGGATCACTTAAATCCGTATTGGGCCCACTCAAATCCACATCACTCCACTCAAATCCGGACAGGGATCACTTAAATCCGTATTGGGCCCACTCAAATCCACACTCACTCCACTCAAATCCGGACAGGGATCACTTAAATCCGTATTGGGCCTACTCAACTCCACACTCACTCCACTCAAATCCGGACAGGGATCACTTAAATCCGTATTGGGCCTACTCAAATCCACACTCACTCCACTCAAATTCGGACAGGGATCACTTAAATCCGTATTGGGCCCACTCAAATCCGCACTCACTCCACTCAAATCCGGACAGGGATCACTTAAATCCATATTGGGCACATTCAAATCCGCACTCACCTCACTCAAATCCGTACAGGCATCACTTAAATCTGCATTGGGCCCACTCAAATCCGCACTCACTCCACTCAAATCCGTATAGGGATCACTTAAATCCGCACTGGGACCACTCAATTCTACACTGGGCCCTCTCAAGTCTGCACTCAGCTTACTCAAGTCCCGTGCTGGGCCCTCTTGAGTATGCATAAGACCCATCCGAGTCTACACTCGGCCCATTCAAATCCAAGCCAGACCCAACTGGGTCGGTGCTGGGCCCACTCAAGTCTATGCTGGGCCCTCTCGAGACTGCAGTGGGCCCACTAGAGTCCATCTGGGCCCTCTTGTGCCTATTCTGGGCCCTCTCAGGTCCAAATGGGGTTGCACTGGGCCCTTTCAAATTCTCACTGGGCCCACTCAAATCCACACTGGTCCAATTCAAATCCGCACTGAGCCCTTTCAAATTCTCACTGGGCACACTCAATTCCACACTGGACCAATTTAAATCCACACTGGGCCCTTTCAAATTCTCACTGGGCCCACTCAAATCCACACTGGTCCAATTTAAATCTGCACTGGGCCCTTTCAAATTCTCACTGGGCCCACTCAAATCCACACTGGACCAATTTAAATCCACACTGCGCCCTTTCAAATTCTCACTGGGCCCACTCAAATCCACACTGGACCAATTTAAATCTGCACTAGGCCCTTTCAAATTCTCACTGGGCCCACTCAAATCCACATTGGGCCAATTCAAATCCGCACTGGGCCCTTTCAAATTCTCACTGGGCCCACTCAAATCCACACTGGGCCATTTCAAATCCACACTGGGCCCTTTCAAATTCTCACTGGGCCCACTCAAATCCACATTGGGCCAATTCAAATCCACACTGGGCCAATTCAAATCCGCACTGGGCCCAATGAAATCCACAATGGACTCCTAATCAAATCTGCACTGAATCCACTTAAATCCACGGTGGGCCCTCTCAAATTCATATTGGGCCTTCTCATATCTGCACTGGGACCACTCAGATCTGCACTGGGCCCACTCAATTCTCCGCTGGGCCCTCTCACGTTTGCACTGAGCTTACTCAAGTCCCACGCTGGGCCCCTTGAGACCGCATTCGACCCATCTGAATCTACACTTGTCCCATGTAAATCCACACCAGACACGAGGGGTGGCACAGTGGCTCAGTGGTTAGCACTGCTGCCTCACAGCACCAGGGACCCAGGTTCGATTCCAGCCTTGGGGCGACTGTCTGTGTGGAGTTTGCACATTCTCCCCGTGTCTCCATGGGTTTCCTCCGGGTGCTCCGGTTTCCTCACACAGTCCAAAGCTGCTCAGGTTAGGGTGAATTGGCCATGCTAAATTGCCATATAGGGTTATGTAGGTTAGGTCCATTAGTCAGGGGCAAGTAGGGGAATGGGTCTGGGTGGGTTACTCTTCGGAGGGTCAGTGTGGACTTTTGGGCCGAAGGGCCTGTTTCCACACTATAGGAATGCTAATTCTAAGTGGGGCTATGTTAAGCCCACTCAAGTCCCTCTTGAGACTGCAGTGGGCCCACTAGAGTCCATCTGGGGCCCACTCAGGTCTGCACAGTGCCCTCTTGAGTCTGCACTCGGCCTATTCAAATACACACCAGACCCAATAAGGTCAGTGCTGGGCCCTCTCGAGACTGCAGTGGGCCCACTTGAGTCTGCCTGGATCCTCCTGAGACACACTCGAGTCTACACTGGGCCCACTCAAATCCACACTGGGCCCAATGCAATCTGCAATAGACCTAATCAGATCCACACTGGGCCTTCTCATATCCGCACTGGGACCACTCAAATTCGCACTGGGCCCACTTGATTCTACGCTGGGCCCTCTCACGTCTGCATTGAGCTTACTCAAGTCCCGTGCTGGGCCCCTTGAGACCCCACTGGACCCATCTGAATCTGCATCCGACCCATTCAAATCCACATCAGGCACAAGTGTCTCTATACTGGGCCCACTCAAGTCTATGCTGGGCCCTCTAGAGACAGCAGTGAACAGAGTCCATCTGGGCCCTCTTGTGCCTCTTCTGGGCCCTCTCGAGTCAGTCTGTTTCAGCCCTCTCAAGTCCACTTTGAGCCCATCAAGTCAATCTGAGACGCACCCGAGATCACACTGGACCGTCTCAAATCCACACTGGGCGCAATCAAATCCGCATTGGGCTCTGTCAAGTCTGTACTGGGCCAACTCACGTCCACACTGGTTCTACTCAAATCTGTACTGGGCCTTTTCAAATCTACACTGGGCCTTCTCAAATCTGCACTAGGCCCACTGAAATCCACAACGGGCACACTCAAATCCACAATGGATTCACTCAAGTTCACACTGGGCCTTCTCAAATCTGCACTATGCCCTCTCAAATTCACACTGGGCTCACTAAAATCCCCAGTGGGCTCTCTCAAATCCACACTGGGCCTTCTCATATCTGCACTGAGACCACTCAAATCCGCATTGGGTCCACTCAATTCTATGCTGGGCCCTCTCACGTCTGCATTGAGTTTACTCAAGTCCCGTGCTGGGCCCCTTGAGAGTGCCCTGGTCCCATCCGAGTCTACACTCAGCCCATTCGAATCCACACCAGACCCAACTGGGTCAGTTATGGGCCCACTAACGTCTATGTTGGACCCTCTCTAGACTGCAGTGGGCCCAATAGATCCACGTGGGCCCTCTTGTGCCTGTTCTGGGCCCTCTCAAGCCTGCTCTGAGCCAATCAAGTCCGTCTGGGATGCACCCGAGTCCACACTGGGTCCTGTGAAATCTGCACTGGGCCCACTCAAATCTGAACTGTGCCCATTTAAATCTGCACAGGATCCTATCAAATCCACACTAGGCCCACACAAATCCGCAATGGATCCACTCAAATCCACACTGGGCCCAATCAAATCTACACAGGGCATAAACAAATCTGCACTGGACTCACTCAAATCCACACTGAACTCTCTCAAGTCTGCACTGGCCCCACTCGAGTCCACACTGGGCCCACTCAAGTGTAGACTGGTTTCACACAAATCCACATTGGGCCTTTGCAAATCTGCACTGGGCCTTTTCAAATCCACCCTGAGCTCACTCAAATCCATTTGGATACAGAACTGGCGGAAAGGTAGAAGACAGAGGGTGGTGGTGGAAGTTTGTTTTTCAGACTGGAGGCCTGTGACCAGTGGAGTGCCACAAGGATCGGTGCTGGGTCCTCAACTTTTTTGTCATTTTCATAAATGATTTGGATGTGAGCTTAAGAGGTACAGTTAGTAAGTTTGCAGATGACACGAAAATTGGAGGTGTTGTGGACAGCGAAGTGGGTTACCTCAGATTACAACCGGATCTGGACCAGATGGGCCAATGGGCTGAGAAGTGGCAGATGGAGTTTAATTCAGATAAGTGCGAGGTGCTGCATTTTGGGAAAGCAAATATTAGCAGGACTTATACACTTAATGGTTAGGTCCTATGGAGTGTTGCTGAACAAAGAGACCTTGGAGTGCAGGTTCATAGCTCCTTGAAAGTGGAGTCACAGGTAGATAGGATAGTGAAAAGGCATTTGGTATCTGTCAGAGTATTGAGTACAGGAGTTGAGAGGTCAAGTTGCAGCTGTACAGGACATTGGTTAGGCAACAGTTGGAATATTGCGTGCAATTCTGGTCTCCTTCCTATCGGAAAGATGTTGTGAAACTTGAAAGGGTTCAGAAAAGATTGACGAGTGTGTTGCCAGGGTTGGAGGATCTGAGCTACAGGGAGAGGCTGAATAGGCTGGGACTGTTTTCCCTAGAGCGTCGGAGGCTGAGGGGTGACCTTATAGAGGTTTACAAAATTATGAGGGGCATGGATAGTCTTTTCCCCTGGGGTGGGGGGAGTCCAGAACTAGAGGACATAGGTTTTGGGTGAGAGGGGAAAGATATAAAAGAAACCTAAGGGGCAACTTTTTCACACAGAGGGTGGTACGTGTGTGGAATGAGCTGCCAAAGGAAGTGGTGGAGGCTGGTACAATTGCAACATTTAAGAGGCATTTGGATGGGTATATGAATAGGAAGGGTTTGGAGGGATATGGGCCAGGTGCTGGCAGGTGGGACTAGATTGGGTTGGGATATCTGGTCAGCATGGACAGGTTGGACCAAAGGGTCTGTTTCCGTGCTGTACATCTTTATGACTCTATGACTCTAAATCCGCACTGGGTCCACTCAAATCAGCACTGGGCCCTCTCGAGTCTGCATTGGGCCCTCTCAAGTCTTCACTGGACCCACTCAAATCTGCACTTCGCCCAATCGAATCCGCACTGGGCCCAATCAAATCCACATAGGATGACTCAAATCGCACTGAGCCCTTTCAAATCCACACTAGGCCCACTCAAGTCTGCAATGGGAACACTTAAATCTGCACTGGATCCATTCAAATCCACACTGGGCTCTCTCAAATCCGCATTAGGCCTACTCAAATCTGCACTGTGCCCACTCAAATCCACACTGGGCCCACTCTTATCCATAGTGGTTCCACTCAAATCTGCACTGGACCTTCTCAAATCCACACTGGGCACACTCAAATCCACAATGGGTTCACTCAAGTCCATACTACATCCATTCAAATCTGCATTGGCCCACTCGGGTCCACACTGGTGGACTCAAATCTGACTGTGCCTTCTCCACTTTGCACTGGACCCACTCAAATTCACACGGGACTCACACAAATCCACACTGGGCCCTCTCAAATCCGTACTGGGCCCTCATATATCCGCACTGGGGACCACTCAAATCTGCACTGGGCCCACTCAATTCTACGCTGGACCCTCTCATGTCTGCACTGAGCTTACTCAAGTCCCATGCTGGGCCCCTTGAGTCTGCACTGGAACCATCCGAGTCTGCACTCGGCCCATTCAAATCCACACCAGACACAAGTGAGTCTGTGCTGGGCCCACTCAAGTCTATGCTGGGCCTCTCGAGACAGCAGTGGGCCCTCCAGAGTCCATCTGGGCCTTTGTGCCTGTTCTGGGCCCTCTTGAGTCTGCCTGGGCACTCTCAGGTCCATCTGGGACCCACTCGAGTCTGAACTGGCCCCATTTGAGTCCGCACTTGGCCTATTCAAATCCAGAGGCAGGATGCTGCCTGACCTGCTGTGCTGTTCCAGCAATAAAGTTTCAACTATTCAAATCCACACCAGACCCAATCCAGCCTGTGTGTTAAGCGCACTCAAGTCAATGCTGGGCCCTCTCAAGACTGCAATGGGCCCACATGAGTCTGCCTGGTTCTTCTTGAGTCCATCTGGGCCCTCTTGTATATGTTCTGGGCCCTCCCGAGACCACACTGGGTCCTCTCAAGTTCGCTCTGGGCCCACCAAGTCCATCTGGGATGCACTCAAGTCCACACTGGGCATACTCAAATCTGCAATATGGACACTCAAATCTGCACTGGGCCCTCTCAAATCCACACTGGGCCCTCTCAATCCACACTGGGCCCATTCAAATCTGCACTGGGCTCACCAAATCCGCATTGCGCCCATTCAGATCTGCAATGGGATCACTCAAATCTCTTACAGGAACACTCAAACATGCACTAGATCCACTCAAATCTGCACTGGACCCTCTCAAATCCACAATGGGTCCTCTCAGATCCACAGTGGGCCCATTCAAATACGCACTGGGCCCATTCAGATCCGCAATGGGATCACTCAAATCTCTTACAGGAACACTCAACCATGCACTAGATCCACTCAAATCTGCACTGGACCCTCTCAAATCCACAATGGGTCCTCTCAGATCCACAGTGGGCCCATTCAAATACGCACTGGGCCCATTCAGATCCGCAATGGGATCACTCAAATCTGCAACAGGGTCACTCAAACCTGCACTGGATCCACTCAAATCCGCACTGGGCCCATTCAAATCTGCACTGGGCCCATTCAAATCCACATTGGGCCCACTCAAATCCACCCTGGGCTCACTCAAATCCACCCTGGGCTCACTTAAATCCACACTGGGCTCACTCAAATCCACACTGGGCTCACTCAAATCCACACTGGGCCTTCTCATATCCGCACTGGGACCACTCAGATCCATACTGGGCCCACTCAACTCTATGTTGGGCCCTCTCAAGTCTGCACTCAGCTTACTCAAGTCCCACACTGGGCCCCCTTGAGTCCACACTAGATCCATCTGAGTCTGCACTCGGCCCATTCAAATCCACGCCAGACCCAACTGGGTGTGTGCTGGGTCCACTCAAGTCTATGCTGGGTCCTCTCGATTCAGCAGTGGGCCTACTAGAGTCCATCTGGGCTCTCTTCTGCCTGTTCTGGGTCCTCTCGGGTCTGTCTGGGCCTTCTCAGGTTCATCTGGGACCCACTTGAGTCTGCATTGTGCCGGCTCAAGTCTGCGCTGGGCCCACTCAGTCCACACTGGGCCCACTCTAGTTTGCACTGAGGCCACTCAAATCCATACTGGGCCGACTCAAATCTGCACTGAGCCCACTCGATTCCACGCTGGGCCCTCTCAAGTCCATCTGAGACCCACTCAGGTCTGCGCTGGGCCCTCTTGAGTCCGCTAGATGAAAGTGAGGACTGTAGATGCTGGAGATCAGAGTCAAGATTAGAGTGGTGCTGGAAACGCACAGCAGGTCAGGCAGCATCCGAAGAGCAGGAAAATCAACGTTCCAGGCCAAAGCTCTTCATCAGGAATGAGACAGGGAGCCTCTGGGATGGAGAGATAAATGGGAGGGGGATGGGGCTGGGGAGAAGGTAGCTGAGAGTGCAATAGGTGGATGGAGGTGGGGGTAAAGGTGATAGGTCAGAGGGGAGGGTGGAGCAGATAGGTGGGAAGGAAGGTAGACAGATGGGACAGGTCATGGGGACAGTGCTGAGCTGGAAGGTTGGAACTGGGGTAAGGTGGGGGGGAGGGGGAATGAGGAAACTGGTGAAGTCCACATTGATGCCCTGGGGTTGAAGTGTTCTGAGGCGGAAGATGAGGCATTCTTCTTCCTGACGTCTGATGGTGAGGGAGTGGCAGTGGAGGAGGCCCAGGACCTCCATGTCCTCGGCAGAGTGGGAGGGGAAGTAGAAATGTTGGGCCACAGGGCGGTGTGGTTGATTGGTGCGGGTGTCCCAGAGATGTTCCCTAAAGCGCTCTGCAAGGAGGCGCCCAGTCTCCCCAATGTAGAGGAGACCGCATCAGGAGCAATGGATACAATAAATGACATTGGTGGATGTGCAGGTAAAACATCAATGGATGTGGAAGGCTCCTTTAGGGCCTTGGATGGAGGTGAGGGGGGAGGTGTGGGCGCAGGTTTTGCAATTCCTGCGGTGGCAGGGGAAAGTGCCAGGATGGGAGGGTGGGTGTCTCCTTCTTTAAAGACCGTCATTTCTCTTCCCACATGGTTGAAGATGCCCTCCAATGCATCTCATCCAAGTCCCATACCTTCGCCCTCAGACCCCACCCCTCCAACCGCAACAAGGACAGAACCCCCCTGGGTCCTCACCTTCCACCCTACCAACCTTCACATAAACCACATCATCCGCTGACATTTCCACCAGCTACAAACGGACCCCACCACCAGGATATATTTCCCTCCCCCACCCCTATCTGCTTTCTGCAAAGACCGCTCTCTCCATGACTACCTGGTCAGGTCCACGCCCCTCTACAACGCACCCTCCCGTCCTGGCACCTTCCCCTGCCACCGCAGGAATTGCAAAACCTGCACCCACCCTGCTCAAATCCACACCAGACCCAATACAGTCTGTGTTGGGCGCACTCAAGTCTATGCTGGACCCTCTCGAGACTGCAGTGGGCCCACTTGAGTCTGCTTGGATCCTCTTGAGTCCGTCTGGACCCTCTGGTGTCTGCTCTGGGCCCATCAAATCCATCTGGGACGCACTCGAGTCCGCACTGGGCCCACTCAAATCCGCACTGGGCCCACTCAATTCCACTTGGTAAAAACAATGACTGCAGATGCTGGAAACCAGATTCTGGATCAGTGGTGCTGGAAGAGCACAGCAATTCAGGCAGCATCCGACGAGCAGCAAAATCGACGTTTCGGGCAAAAGCCCTTCATCAGGAATAAAGGCAGAGAGCCTGAAGCGTGGAGAGATAAGCTAGGCCCACTCAATTCTACGCTGGGCCCTCTCAAGTCTGCACTGAACTTACTCAAGTCTTGTGCTGGGCCCTTTTTGAGTCCACCCTGGAGCCATTTGAGTCCACACTAGGCTCATTCAAATCCACACCAGACCCAAATGAGTCAGCTGGGCCCGATCCAGTAGGTGCTCTCAAGTCTGTCCTGGACCCACTCGAGTCTGTGCTGGGCCCACTTGAGTCTGTGCTGAGCCCACTCAAGTCTGTGCTGGGCTCTCTCGAGCCTGTGCTGGGCCCACTCAAGTCTGTGCTGGGCCCACTTGAGTCTGTGCTGGGCCCACTCAAGTCTGTGCTGGGCTCTCTCAAGCCTATGCTGGGCCCACTTGCATCCACACTGGACCCACTCAAGTCTGTGCTGGACACACTCAGGTCTGTGCTGGACCCACTTGAGTCTGTGCAGATTTGAGCAGGGCCCAGTGTGGACTCGAGTGAACCCATTGCGTAGTTGAGTGAGCCCAGTGCGGATTTGAGCAGGCCCAGTGCGGATTTGTGTGGGCCCAGTGTGGATTTGAGTGTGCCCAGTGTGGATTTGAGTGGGCCCAGTGTGGATTTGAGTGGGCCTATTACGTATTTGTGTGGGCTCTGTGCTGGACCCACTCGAGACTGTGCTGGGTTCACTCAAGTCTGTGCTGGGCCCACTCAAGTCTGTACTGGGCTCACCCAAGTCTGTGCTGGACCCACTCAAGTCTGTGCTGGGCCCACTCGAGTCTGTGCTGGACCCACTCAAGTCTGTGCTGGACCCACTCAGATCTGTGCTGGACCCACTTGAGTCTGTGCTGGGCCCACTCGAGTCTATAACGGGTCTACTTGAGTCCACAATGGGCCCACATGAGTCCACCCTGGGCCCACATGAGTCCACACTGGGCTTACTCCAGTCCCTGCTGGGATTCCTTACCATTGCTGATGGTAAGTAAAAGGAAGTGTGTAACGTAAAGGGGAAAAAACAAGAGAAGAGAAAAAAGGAAAAGTGGTCAGAGGGAATGAGCCCTGACACCGAAGCTTTAATGCATCAAGATGGAAATGTTAAGTCCTGGGGTACTGATGGCCTTTTGCAAAGAAACAGGGAGACTAGTTGATACCAAGCATCAGTCATTGAACAACGAGTCTGTGTTATTAGACCAACTAAGATCAGGAATTTAACTAACGTTGAACTGGGATGGAGACTGTTTCTGTTTCTGTTTCTGTTCACTGTTTGTCCACACTGTTAGATCAACCAGGAGAAAGTGAGGATGCTGGAGATCAGAGCTGAAAAATGTGTTGCTGGAAAAGCGCAGCAGGTCAGGCAGCATCAAAGGAGCAGGAGAATCGACGTTTCGGGCATAAGCCCTTCAGGAATTCAGGATTCCTGAAGAAAGGCTTCACACTGTTCGATCGCCTTGCGTTTGCAAGAAAGAAACTCAAACCCCTGGCTTTCAACTGTGTCCCTGTTCATGGTCACAAGAAAACATTTAGCATTGAACGAAAAGCTGTGCTTGACATTAGTCAGGTCACAGCTGGAGGACTGCTCCCTATACGCTACAGGAAGGATGTGATTGTGTGAGAGAGAATGCAGTGGAGAATCACCAGGATCATAGAATCCCTACAGTGTGGGGCAGGCCATTCAGCCCGACACCAACCCTCCGAAGAGTAACCCACCCAGACCCATTCCCCTTACCTTATTACTTTTACATTTCCTCCGAATAGTGCAGCTAACCTAAACCTCCCTGGGTATAATTTGGCATGGCCCATTCACACATCCCCGAACACTATGGGACAATGTAGCATGGCCAAATCGCCTAATCTGCACCTCTTTGGAGTGTTGGAAGAAGCCAGAGCACAGCCACACAGGGAGAACGTGCAAACTCCACACAGACAGTCGCTCGAGGCTGGAATCGAACCCAGGTCCCTGGCGCTGTGAGGCCACTGAGCCACCATGCCACCCAATAACGCTCAGGGTGTTGTCTGAGATTCAGTTGCGAAGAGAGACAAGATAGGGCTGAGGTTGTTTCCTTTAGAGTAGAGAAGGGGTCACCTGATTGAGGTGTACAAAGTCCTTTCTCCTTAATTAGATGGGTCAGTAACCAAGGGGCACAGCTTTAAGGTAAGCAGCAGGAGGTGTCGAGAGGATTTGTGGAGATTTTCTTTCACCAAAAGGGCAATGGGTGTCTGGAACTTAGGGCCTGAAAGAGTAGTTGAGATGGGAACCCTCAAAGACCTAATTTATTGAACATAGCGTGCACGGCTAAGTGCTGGGAAATGGGATGAGAAGAGGTAGGTATTTATGACTGTCACAGGCATGGTGAGCTGAAGGGCCATTTCCAGTGATGTACACACTCCGTGACTCTAGGAGTCAGAACGCCAGTAATCAAACCATAGCTCCCACAGTGGGAAGTGACGTCACACAGTCATAGAGTCATCCAGCGCGGAAACAGACCCTTCGACTCAACCAATCCATGCTGACCGTAATCCCAAATTAAACAAGTCCTACCTGCCTGCTCCTGCCCCATATCCCTCCAAACCTTTCCTATTTATGAACTTATCCAATTGTCTTTTGGTTGCAAATAGACCTGCATCCACCATTTTCTCTGGCAGTTGAATCCACATACGGACCACTGTGTAGGAAAGTTGCCCCTCATGTCCTTTTAAAAACTATCTCCTCAGCTTTAACAATATGCCCCCTGGTAGTGAACCCCTCCACCCTCGGGAAAATACCCTTGCTATTTGCCTTCTCTACACCCCTCACGATTTTATCAGCTTTGACAGGGGCGGGGGGGGGGGGGGGGGTCACCCCTCAATCTCCTAAGCTCCAGCGAGTAAAAGGCCCACCCTCTCCTTATAACGCAAATTTGCCATTCCTGGCAATGACCTGTTTTCTGAACCCTCTCTAGTCAGGGGCAATCAGCTAGCTTTCTCTTGCCGATAGAATCCCCACAGTGTAGAGGCCATTTGGCCCATCAAGTCCATGCTGACACAACCCTCCACCCTATCCCATCTCCATTCTGGTAACCCTGTGGCTATACCCACTTGGACTTCACGGTGCAGGGCAATTTAGCGCAGCCAATCCACATAAGCTGCACGTTTTTGGAAACTGGAATGCCTGGAGGGAATCCACACGGACACAGGGTAGGAATCGAACCCTGGTGTTGCGAGGCAGCAGCAATAACCGCTGAGCCGCCTGTAATAAATCCTCCTTCCTTGACCGGGAAATGGTTTACCAGAGCAGGCACCTGAATACAAACCAGTGACCCCCTGATTGCTCTGCATCAGGCCCAACATATCAAGAAATATCCCCCTTCCTTCTCAAAGCATCCTTGCGCGATGGTGCTTTCGATGACTTGAGAATCAAAGTTTCTTCAGTTCGGGAGGGATGCAAACTCGCACCTTTTGAAAATTAACCCGGGTTTCTGGTGTTCACATCTCATAAGGTCATCGCAACATAGCCAAACTGCTCCCAAACACTAGCCCACTCACTGGCTCAGCCATTGCTGCTGTTACCAACTCACTCCTGGATATTCACCTGAAAAAGAGAACACCTCTCTCTAACAGTGGTTAGCACTGCTGCCTCACAGCGCCAGAGATCCGGGTTCAATTCCCGCCTCAGGCGACTGACTGTGTGGAGTTTGCACATTCTCCCGTGTCTGCGTGGGTTTCCTCCGGGTGCTCCGGTTTCCTCCTACAGTCCAAAGATGTGCAGGTCAGGTGAATTGGCCATGCTAAATTGCCCGCAGTGTTAGGTAAGGGGTAGATGTAGGGGTATGGATGGGTTGCGCTTCGGCGGGTCGGTGTGGACTTGTTGGGCCGAAGGGCCTGTTTCCACACTGTAAGTAATCTAATCTAATCTAAACTTGGACACGCAAGACTACATTTCAGGCGTATTTAGACGGAAGAGCTGGTCAGTGGGAAACGGAATTCAATCCTGATAAATGTGAGAGAACAAGGCAAGGGAAGACAGGATGAACAGCTGTGAATTGTTTCACTGTCTCCTTAATGGCTGCTAGACCTTTTTCAAATCAAAAAAACCTCTCAGATTTGTTTTAACTCCATGACTCCAATTGCTGCGCCGCTCCTTGAACTGACATCTTCAAAACATTACACCAAATTTCCGGATTATTAGTCGAATAATTGCCATTACGATGCCACTGTCCTCTTCTCCTCCAACCCCACCCACCAGAAATAAAGTCATGAAGTCACACAGTCACACCTTGGTTATGGAGAGAGATAGGTGCGTGCAACAGGGTAGGTTTTACAATTGGGGGGAAGGGTAATTACGATGCTGTAAGACAGGATCTGAGGAGCATAAGTTGGGAGCATAGGCTGCCAGGGAAGGATGTCGTGGAAACGTGGAACTTTTTCAAGGAACAGATGCGACGTGTCCTTGATATGTAAAAAAAAATTCTTTTTAAGGTGAAGGGTGGAAGGTATAGGGGAGATGTCAGGGGTGGGTTCTTTACCCAGAGAGTGGTGGGGGCATGGAATGCGCTGCCTGTGGGAGTGGCAGAGTCAGAATCATTGGTGACCTTTAAGCGGCAATTGGATAGGTACATGGATGGGTGCTTAAGCTAGGACAAATGTTCGGCACAATATCGTGGGCCGAAGGGCCTGTTCTGTGCTGTATTGTTCTATGTTCTATGTTCTATGTACAGCCCGGGAACAGACCATTCTAATCATCAGCCCCAAACTGAACCAGTCCCTCCTGCCTGCTCCTGGCCCATATCCCTCCAAAGCCTTTCCTCGTCATGAACTTATCCAAATGTCTTCTGAATCTTGTAACCATACCCGCATCCACCACTTCGGGACGTTCATTCCACACACGAGCCAGCCTCTGTGTAGACACAAATGTCTTTTTTGAATCTTTCTCCTCTCACCTTAAAAATGTGCTCCCTTGTCATGCAATCATAGGGGAAGGCCATCTGCCATTCACCTTCTCCATACCCCGTTTGATAAACCTCTATAAGGTTATCCCCAACCGCCTAGATTCTAGTCCCAGCCTCTCCCCGATAACTCAAAGCATTTCTAAGAAGTTCTGAAGAGAAGTCATCGTCTAAGATTTAAGGGTCACCTCTTCCTGATGTTGCTTCCGCCAGCAGTTTCCGATTTCATTGCAGATTCCCAACTTCTCCAGTGTTTTGCTTTCGCTTCTAAGGAGTAAATTGTAGAAAGAGGCACGTGCGTGGGCTCAGGACTGTAGCGCTGTGTCCTGAGTACTAGCACGAATGTCTTGGTATTTTTGAGTATTAGAAGTTGCTGAAAATGTGTTGCTGGAAAAGCGCAGCAGGTCAGGCAGCATCCAGGGAACAGGAGAATCGACGTTTCGGGCATAAGCCCTTCTTCAGGAAGGCTTAGAAGTTGCTATTCATTACATTAATATTCTTAGTGCTCAACATTTTAAGAGCAGGATTGCTAAATATGAATATTGGCTGTGGATTAGGTTGCAGTAAGTCGATTCTCCTGTTCCCTGGATGCTGCCTGACCTGCTGCGCTTTTCCAGCAACACATTTTCAGCTACTAGCACGAATGATAAAGCAAAGAAAACAATTGAGGTGTTTGTAAACTGGATGGGTCATTAGATCTGTAAGACTGTAGTCATTTCCCCTTTTCTTTCAAGAAAAAGCTTCATTTCCATTGGAAACAGTTCCCCGAAAGATGGTTCACTTGGATGATCCCTATTGTCGAGGGATTAACTATCGAGTAAACGCGAAATAGCCTGGGCCTCTACTCACTGGAATTTAGAAGAACGAGAGGTCATTCTGTTGGAACATATCAGATTCTTAAGGGGCTTGACAGGGTCAATGTTGAGAGGATGTTCCCCCCTCATGGGTGAGTCTAGGGCCAGAGGGCATTGTCTCACAATAAAGGGGCACCAATTTAAGACTGCGATGAGGAGGAATTTCTTCTCTCGAAAGGTTGTGAGTCTTTGGAACTCATTCTCGCAGTGAGCTGTGGGGGCACTGTCTGTGTGTGCGTTTCAAACAGAGAGATAGACTCTTGATCAGTCAGGGAATCAAGGATTACGGAGCAAAGGCAGGCCTTATGGACAGGAGGAATTGGATCAGTGAAGCAGGCTGAGGGGATGAGTGGCCTCCCCTTACAGTGCTCTGATCTTAGCGGAGTGATGACCTGATAAGACCATAACACCATAAGACAGAGGAGCGGAAGCAAGGCCATTCGGCCCACCGAGTCCACTCCGCCATTTAATCATGGCTGATGGGCATTTCAACACCACTTACCCACACTCTCCCTGTAGCCCTTAATTCATTGCGAGATCAAGAATTTATCAATCTCTGCCTTGAAGACATTTCTCGTCCCGGCCTCCACTGCGATCCGTGGCAATGAATTCCACAGGCCCACCACTCTCCGGTGAAGAAATGTCTCCTCATTTCCATTCTACATTGACCCCCTCTAATTCTAAGGCTGTACCCACAGGCCCTAGTATCCCCCCCTGACAGCAACAAATTCTTAGCATCCATTCTTTTTAAGCCATGCGTTGTCTTGTAAGTTTCTGTTAGATCTCTCCTCAACCTTCTAAACTTTATTGAGTATAATCCCAGGATTCTCAGCCATTCATCATATGTTCGGCCTACCGTTCCAGGGACCATCCATGTGAATCTCCTCTGGACACGCTCCAGTGCCAGTATGTCCTTCCTGTGGGGCCCTAAACTGAACACAGTATTCTAAATGGGGCCTAACTAGAGCTTTATAATGTCTCAGAAGCACATTCAAACCCTCTTGAGATAAATAACAACATTACATTTGCTTTCTTAATCACGGACTCAACCTGCAACCTGAGAAGTCAAAAGATCTGGGTTCAAATCCCACCTGGCTCAGATGTTTCTCTGAGTAGATCGATCAAAAAGTGAAGGTTTAAAAGATAGCTGTGTCATCATTATTTCTGATACTAGACACCTTAGTGAACGGAATTTTAACCCCTCTCCCAGAGCTACCGCATTTGACATCTGAACTCCTATTTTCAGACCATAAATCCAGATGAAGCATTTTTATTCCAGAAAATACTTAAAGGGTTCAACACCTTCCTTTTCCTTCATTTACTCCATGAATCTCAAGATCCATCCTCAATATTTTTAGCCACTTTATAAACTTTCTTCTTCCCCCGTTCAAACTCTGCTGTATTCATAGAATTTGTAAAAGTGCATTGCTATGTATTTTCTCTTGGTAATGACAGAAAGTGCAATAGAATGTAACTTGTCCATAGACAGCATGTTCCCCTGTGATAAAAGCAACGTACTGTGGATACTGGAAACCAGACGCGCGCGCGTACACACACACACACACGCACACAGACACACAGACACACACACATACACACACACATGCATACACACACATACACACACACGCACACACACGCACACACGTACACACACATACACACACGCACACACGTACACACATACACGCACACACACACGTACACACACACACGCATACACACACACACACACGCACACGCACACACGCACACACGTACACACATACACGCACACACTCACGCACACACAGAGATTGCTGGTGTAACTCGGCAGGACAGATCAGCATCTGTGCAGAATGAATCTTCAGGTGTGAATCTTCTTCAGAACTGTTCTTCACTTCAGAGTTCACTATTGCCAGGGTACGAAAGCGAGTCCTGTGTTCTCGAATGCTGTAGAGTTAATGTTACAGCTGTACAAAACTTTGGTTAGGACACATTTCAAATATTGCGTGCTGTTCTGGTCACCACACTGCCAGGTTTACCAGGATGCTCTCTGCACTGGGAGACCACTCATGAGGAGATGTTGGATAGACTTGAATTGTTTCCATCAGAAAGATGGAGGCTGAGGAGCGACCTGATAGAGGGCTACAAAATCATGAGAGGCATAGATACGGTGGATAGTCAGAGGCTTTTTCCCAGGGTGGAAAGGTCAACTACAACAGACCATAAGGCCATAGGAGCAGAAATTAGGCCATTCAGCCCATCGACTGTGCTTCGCCATTCTATCATGGCTGATAGGTTTCTCAACCCCATTCTCCCGCTTTCTCTCCACTACCCTTGATCCTCTTGACAATCAATAACCTATCCACCTCCTGACTCAATGACCTGGCCTCCACAGCCTTCTATGCTAGTGAATTCCATACATTCCCCACTCTCTGGCTGAAGACGTTTCTCCTTATCTCTGTTTGAAAAGCTCTTCCCTTTCCTCTAAGGCTGTGCCCTCGGGTCCTAGTCCCTCCTCCCAATGGGGACATCTTCCCAACATCCTCTCTGTCCAGGCCATTTGTTATTCTGGATGTTTCAATTAGATCCTCCCTCATTCTTCTCAACTCCATTGAGTATAGTCCCAGAGTCCTCAAACATTCCTCATATGTTAAGCTTTTCATTCCTGTGACCATTCTCGTGAACCTCCTCTGAACACACTCCAGGGCCAGTACATCCTTCCTGAGATATGGGGCCCAAAACTGCACTCAATACTCCAAGTATTGTCTGACCAGAGCCTTATAGAGCCTCAGATGAATATGCCTGCTTTTGTATTCAAGTCTTTTCAAAATAAATGCCAATATTGCATTTGCCTTCCTAACCACTGACTCAGTCTGCAAGTTTACCGTGAGAGATTCCTGGACTAGATCTCCCAAGTCTCGTTGCACTTCAGACTTCGGAAGAGGACGCAGATTTAAGTTGTGAGGGAGAAAGTTTCAGGGAGAAATGCGGGGAAAATGTTTCCAGTGCTCGGAATGCACTGCCAGTGGAGGTGGTGGAAGCGGGTACGTCAGTAATGTTTAAGGTGTGCCTTGACACAGGAGGGAAAGGGAAGCAAACAGAGGGAGAGAAACTGCAATAAGTAGCAACTCGAAATAAGAATTGGAATCAGCGCGGACTTGGTGGGTCTGAGGGCCTGTTCCTGTGTTTTTGGTGTTGTATTCTTGAGAAGGGGTTGAAAAGCAGAAATGTGGAGATATTTCATGATTTAGGGAGTGAATGATTGGGTTTGACGCTCAGCCGAGTCCACAGGTCTCAACAGTGAAGCAAAAACGACAGAGATATACAAGATCCCAGTAAGAGCTGCAAAGCAGAAGGCTAGCAGTTGAATGACACTCGCAAAGGTGGGTGCATCCACATTGATCACTCAGAGCAATGAGGGAACTCAGCTGCATTTACCTGGATCTCCTAATTTTATCTTATTTATCGATTTTGTGGAATATGGGTGTTGCTGGCTGGGCCCTGCGTTTCTTGCCCATCCCTAATTGCCCCCTTGAGAGTGGGGGGGGGGGGGGGGGGGTGAGCTGCCTTCTTGATCAGCTGCAATCTCCCTGCTGTGAGTTGAGACACAATGCCGTTAGGGAGGGGAATTCCAGGATTTTGACCCAGCGACGGCAAAGGAACGGCCAATGTGTTTCCAAGTCAGGACGGGGAGTGGCTTGGAGGGGAATTTAAACGGGGTGGTGTTCCCATTTCTGTGCTGCCCTTGTCCTTCTAGATGGAAGTGGTCGTGGGTTTGGAAGGTGCTGACTTAGGATATTCGGTGAATTTCTGCAGTGCATCTTGTAGATAGTACACACTGCTGCTACTGAGCGTTGGTGGGGGAGGGAGAGGATGTTTGTGGATGTGGTGTCAATCAAGCGGCTGCTTTGTCCTGGATGGTGTCTTGAACGTCGTTGGAGCTGCCCCCATCCAGGCAAGTGGGGAGTATTCCATCCCACTTCTGACTTGTGTCTTGTAGATGATGGACAGGCTTTGGGGAGTCAGGAGGTGAGTTACTTGTTGCAATATTCCTAGCCTCTGACCTGCTGTTGTAGCCAATGCATTTATGTGGTGAGTCCAATTAAGTTTCCGCTAACTCAATGATAACCCTCAGGATGTTGATGACGACGGATTCGTGATGGTAACACCATTGAATGCCAGGAGGTGTTGGTTGGATCGTCTCCTACTGGTGATGGTCAGAGTCTGGCATTTGTGCATTGTGAGTGTTACTTGCCACTTGTCAGCCCAAGCCTGGATATTGTCCAGATCTTGCTGCATTTGGACTGCTTCACTATCTGAGGAGTCATGAATGGTGCTGAACAATGTGCAATCTTAATGTTGGGACAGACTTCATAACCAGCCTCGTGTAATAGGCTGATAAAAATTAGGAAGCGTGTCAGCAGAGAAATGTCAGATAATGTTTGTGGCTGTGGGTTCAATGGTTTCTTACTCAGGACCCAAGGGAGAGCTCAGCTCAGTGACGATGCAAGGAACATCCTGAAGTTTTCTATGATTCAGAGCTCAGCAGATATAGACTCACAGAGTCATACACCACAGAAGAGACCATTTGGCCCAACAGAATGGTGGCAACCTATCTAGGGCGACAGGGTGGCCCAGTGGTTAGCACTGCGCCAGAGACCCAGGTTCAATTCCCCCTCGGGCAACTGTCTGTGTGGACATTCTCCCTGTGTCTGCTTGGGTTTTTCTCTGGGCGCTCCAGTTTCCTTCCACAGTCCAGAGTGTTTAGCTTAGAGTGGATTAGCCATGCTATAGTGTCCAGGCATGTACAGGCTTGAAGGGAGGAGACAGAGGGTTTGGAAGAGAGCAGTCTTTCCAACTGGAAGCCTGTGACCTGTGGTGTGCTGCAAGGGTCGGTGCTGGGTCCAATGCTTTTTGTCATTTATATAAATGATTTGGATGTGAATATCAGAGGAATGGTTAGGGAGTTTGCAGAAGAGACCAAAATTGGTGGTGTGTAGTAGACAGCAAAGAAGGGACCTTGCCTAGATGGGCCAGTGGGCCAAGAAATGGCAGATGTCATCAAGTCGAGTGAAACCTTTTGGTCAGTGACCATGGGGCGGATATATCCAACTGGCGACCTCTCCCTGGTTTCCATGTGATCAATCCTTGCCAATCAGTCTACCATGCAGAAGCTCTTGAAAGGTTTTCGTATCTGGTGCCTCGGGGAAATTTGGTCTCTTAATAACCACAAAAGCGGTGGGTCCACACGCTGTGAGAATTCCTTGTTGCTTTTCGTCCGCCATTTGCCTGGGAAAAGTAACACGTTCTGTCCTCATGCCGGACCCAGGCCTCAACGGCAGGATCAAACGAGACAAGTTTCCCAAATTACGGCATGACGAGGAAATACTTTTCCCAGCTCAAAGACGACTGGTGCGAGCGAGTTTCTTGAGGAGCTGAGTTTTTTTACTCTCGTCGCCACTGAAATAACTCCACAGTGGCTGGTATCCTGTCACCAAGTCACCCTTTATTTCCACGTGCATAGTCCTTGACAGTGACCCAGCACCCTCAGAGCAGGATCTCAGAGTGAGCAGAAACTCTGACCCTCCTGCCTGTATCTGTCAGCCAGGGCTCCCTGATCAGACCCGGTTAACAGCCCCAATCAGGGAACTCCTATTCTATGAGGTCCACCTGGGTGACCCCATTACACTCGCTGGGCCCCGCGTATTGTGCTGTACCAGCCCCTAGACGGGTCCTGAAGGGTACAGTGTCACTTGAAGCAGTGTTAGGTTTCAATGTTTGTGAATGTTTGTGATCCCAATGCAGGAAATAATCTGATCATTTCTCAAGTTAGTTCAGGCACACAGTTTCGATATGACCGTTTCGTCAATCTGATAAAGGAAGTGTACAACCACGACAATTGAGGATGGTTCATTGATACCCAATGGCATTAAAGGTAAAGCTGCCACAGTCCCAGCGGTCTATAGGACTGCTCTCTCATTGCAGTGCTGTTAGGGAGTTCTTCCTGCAGTCTTCCTTCTCCCCTTTTGATCTACCTTCCATCTGGAGAAGGCAGCTCCCCGACAATGTCTGTTATCAACAAGGACCCACCTTACACAACAGCCCTCTGGCCCTGCACTCGTCAATATACCCGATTCCCAGAGGCAGGGAGCTTACACCGTGTCACTGAACTGCCTGAACCCTATTGGCCAATGACCAAGGGGGCAACATGGCCTGGCTGTAATCTCCTCGCCTTCCTCCATTTAACGGTTAGCTGTCATCACTGCTCAGACCAAGGCATTCGATTTTCCCAAACACGGCACTGACAGTAAGGTAATGTGGGCCCAACAGATGGTGGGCGCCAGTTCAATGCAACATCACAATTCATAAGAACATTAAACATAAGAACCTAAGAACGCAGAGCAGGAGTAGGCCGTCCGGACCTTTGAGCCTGCTCTGCCAGTCAGTAAGATCATGGCTGATCTTTTCATGGCCTCAGCTCCACTTACCCGCCCTCTCACCGTATCCCTTAATTCCTTTACTGTTCACAAATTTACCGATCTTAGCTTTAAAAACGTTTACTGAGCAAACCCCAACCACTTCCCTGGGCGGGGAATTCCACAGATTCACAACCCTCTGGGTGAAGAAATTCCTTCTCAGTTCAGTCCTAAATCTGCTCCCTCTAACCTTGAGGCTCTGCCCTCTTGTCCCAGTCTCACCTGCCTGTGGAAACATCCTCTCTACTTCTATCTTATCTATTCCCTTCATAAAATTACATGTTTTCTATAAAATCCCCCTCATTCTTCTGAATTCCAGTCTCTCCTCATAAGCCAACCCCCTCAACCCCATGAACCTCCTCTGCACCCCCTCCAGTGCCAGTACACCCTTTCTCAGGTAAGGAGACCCCAACTGCACACAGTACTCCAGGTGTGGCCTCACCAGCACCTGGTACAGCTGCAACATAACCTCCCTATTTTTAAACTCAATCCCTTTAGTGGGCGGCACGGTGGCACAGTGGTTAGCACTGCTGCTTCACAGCGCCAGCGACCCGGGTTCAATTCCCGCCTCAGGCGACTGACTGTGTGGAGTTTGCACGTTCTCCCCGTGTCTGTGCGGGTTTCCTCCGGGTGCTCCGGTTTCCTCCCACAGTCCAAAAATGTGCAGGTTAGGTGAATTGGCCATGCTAAATTGCCCGTAGTGTTAGGTAAGGGGTAAATGTAGGGGTATGGGTGGGTTTCGCTTCGGCGGGTCGGTGTGGACTTGTTGGGCCGAAGGGCCTGTTTCCACACTGTAATGTAATCTAATCTAATCAATGACCTTTTACCTTCCCAATTACCTGTTGCAACATTCTGTGATTCATGCACAAGGACCCTCTGCACAGCTGCATGCTACAACTTTTTGCCATTCAAGTAATAATTCTTTTTACTGTTATTCCTACCAAAATGGATGACATCACATTGATTAACATTGTATTCCATCTGCCAGACCTTTGACAACTCACTCAATGTACCTATGTTCCTCTGCAAAGTTTCACAATCCTCTGCACACTTTGCTCTGCCTCTCATCTGAGTGTTATCTGCAAACTTTGACACACTACACTTGGTACCCAACTCTAAACCATCTCCGTAAATTATGAACAATTGCGGTCCCAACACCAATCCCTGAGGCACACCACTAGTTACTGATTGCCAACCAGAAATGCATTCATTTATTCCCACTCTTTGCTTCCTGTTAGTCAACCAATCTTCTAACCATGCTAATACTTTACCCATAATGCCATGCATCCTTATCTTATGCAGCAGCCATTTGTGTGGCACCTTGTCAAAGGCCTTTTGAAATCTAGGTACACCACATCCACTGGGTCCCCATTGTTCAGCGTGTTCAAAATGTCTCCATAGAATTCCAAAAGGTTTGTCAAGCATGGCCTGCCTCTCCTGAACGCAAAGGGACAATTTCTATCTAGTTACGCTGCTATTTCTTCCTTGATAATAGACTCAAACATCTTCCCTACTATAGAGGTTAAGCTCACTGCTCTATAATTTCCTATTGTTTGTCTACCTTCCTTTTAAACAGTGGCATCACAGTTTCCATTTTCCAACATGCTGGGACTCCCCCAGAGTCCAGTGAATTTGGAAAATTTCCACAAGGACACTTGCTATTTCTCCCGTCATCTCTTTTAGTACCGTGGGATGCATTCCGTCGGGGCCAGGAGACTTGTCTATCCTTAGCTCCAGTAACTTGTTCAACGTGACCTCATCGGTAGTAACAATTGCTTCCAGGTCCTCACCTACCTTTGTCTTTGTGTCAGTTACTGGCATGTTATTCCTGTCCTCCACTGTGAAGACTGATATAAAATATCGATACAAAATATTCAATGCTTCAGCCATTTCATCATATCCCATGACCGAAATTCCCTTCTCATGTCATTTACAAAAATATCTTGCAAGAACTACAACAAACACTACATTGGACAAACAGGCAGAAAATTAGCCACCTGCATACATGAACATCGACTAGCCACAAAAAGACATGACCCATTCTCACTAATATCTTTACGTACAGATGAGGAAGGACACCACTTTGACTGGGACAATGCACTCATACAAGCCAAACGGAGATACACATTAGAATTCCTAGAAGCATGGCATTCCAACCGGAACTCTATCAACAACACATTGACTTGGATCCCATTTTCGCCCCCTGAGAAAAAGAATGGGAAATGACATCACTACAGGAAATGATGTCACCATGGGAATTGGCATGATCAACCCAAGGAAATCTAAATAGAAAGTGGGCCGTGCCAGCAGTGCTTCATCCAGAGGCTCACTGATGGTGTTACCTAGTATGGTGATGAAACGTCTGAAAACGAACCTTCCAGCTCAGTGAACAAACCTACATCCAGAACTCTTTCTCATCCAGCGTTTACTTTGGCCACTCTTTTCCATGTTATATATTTATTTATATTGATATATTTATTCTTATGGCCTTTCTAGGTGTCTTTCTTCATGAGGTATTTGGAGAGCTGCCCTCTGTTGTAGCTGAGATCTCATGCTGCACAGAAAATGCAAGGAAAACCCACCCCAATTTTCCACCCCAGGCACGCGCTGGACTGGAATCTGTGCGTTTATCGAGGAAATCACCTCCTCAGGCACCTTTGAAATGTATTACAATCGAAGCCGACAGTGAAGTGGGCAACTTGGCATGATGCCCGATTCTCAATCTGTGGGGTAAAGGTGCCACGTTCAGGGCACTGCCATTTCAGTGAAACACTCACAACCTTTACCTGGAAAGTTACAAAACGAAAGAAGGTGCCATAGTTACTGGGTGTGATCCGTAATTTCTGCAGGAAACTGATCCTTTTCCTCTCATTGTCCCAGTGTGGCCGTGCGGGGACACAAAGAGGAACAGAGAGGCTCTTTCAGCATTGATGGAGGTTTTCCTTCTAATACCTGTTTGGATTCGCCAACGTCTCTGTTCAAATGCCAGTGGAGACCATTGGATATGAAACAGAATTAGGCCATTCAACCCATCAGGTCTGCGTCCCCATTCAATAAGGTTATGGCTCAGTGATGAAAGAAAGCTGCCGACGCTGAGGTGATTAACAAACGGCAAATAATGGGACATTGCAAAGCAGTGGCTCTTTATTGAGCAAAGATCTCAACAAGGGCTCATTCCCCCATGGAGAGCTCATTTGAACCTTATGCTGAGAGGTGGGCTGTGTTGAAGGGCTGGTGTTGCTGGGGGAGTATATGCCAGACCCAGAGCTATGGAGAGCTAATACCTGTCCTTGGCAATAATAATGAACATCAGTAGTGAGAGGGTTCAGAAAGGATTTACAAGGATGTTGCCAGGGTTGAAAAATGTGTTGCTGGAAAAGCGCAGCAGGTCAGGCAGCATCAAAGGAGCAGGAGAATCGACATTTCGGATTCCTGAAGAAGGGCTTATGCCCGAAACATCGATTTTCCTGCTCCTTTGATGCTGCCTGATCTACTGCGCTTTTCGAGCAACACATTTTTCAGCTCTGATCTCCAGCATTTGCAGTCCTCACTTTCTCCCTGTTGCCAGGGTTGGAGGATTTGAACTAAAGGGAGAGGTTAAATAGTCGAGGGATATTTTCCCTGGAGCACCGAAGGCTGAGAGGCGACCTTATAGAGGTTTATAAAATCATGAGGGGCATGGATAGGATAAATAGACAAAGTTTTTTCCCTGAAGTGGGGGAGTCCAGAGCGAGAGGGCATAGGCTTAGGGTGAGAGGGGAAAGCTATACAAGAGATATCTGGTTGGCATGGATGAGTTGGACCGAAGGGTCTGTTTCTGTGCTGTACATCCCTCTGACTCTATAATAGTGACCACCTGGCCCAGGAATGTAACTCCAGTTAGTACTTCAGATTGGATCAGAGTGTGAACTGCAAAGGAACTTCGATTATCCGAAGACACAGGCTGGGAATATTTCGTTCGGTTAGTCGAGTTCCAGATAATCGATGCCGGATAACATAGTCAGCCACGCATTGGAACCTTGCGATCTAGTTTGGATAATCCGAAATTCTGTGAATTGGAAGCCAGATAATCGAGGTTCCTTTGCAAAATATAAAAAAATGAGCGGAACGTGACACAAAAGCACAAAGTATTGTTATGAAACGTGAATTCTCATCATCGACATAGTTTGACCATCCATGAAAGGGAATAATTCATTACATTTCTCAACTCCTCTCTAATCCTCCTCTGGGTTACAGTGTAAATAAAATTATTTGTGCAGCAGCTTAAACGCTGATGCCAATTTCTCAAACGAACGCTGGTACAGAAACAGAATATTCCAAGTAATCTAGTCGTCTCAATATAGAACAAACCATGAACACCACCCACAGCAGAACAAAGTTCCCCGATATCACAAACAGCAGAACAAAGGATTTCCTTCGACTGCCCATCTCTGGGTCACTTTGACTCTCAATGTTGCTCCGATACTGAAGTCTCTTGCGTGCTCTGCTGGCCATTAATATGTGCCTGACCGTCATTGCATTGAGGAGAAGAATTAGAATAAATGGAACGAATGGTGTTAGTATGTAATGGATTAATTCAACGATGGCCCAGACCAGTGAATGGGATACTCTGAGAGCCACACGGCAAAACCAAGAACTGTTTGAAAGCCAATATTCACGTGTGTATGGAAAATACCAGAAAATGTTTTTCACAAAGCACAACCCTGTCACTGTTCCTATGACCACAGTTGCTGTCTTTTCAGTGCAATATTTAGATTTCAGCTCCTGGCAAGAAATGACCACAAATCGATCAAAGGTGAAAGTTACAGTGAACCAGACAGAACTGTCTGGCTGCACAAGGGAATTGCAGGGTGGTTTTTTGGAGCAGTTTGTGATGGAGCCCACAAGGGAGCAGGCTATTCTGGTCTTAGTGCTATGTAATGAGCCAGACTTTATGAAAGATCTTAAAGTAAGGGAACACTTAGGAGGCAGTGAACATAATATGTAGCGTTCAGTCTGTAGTTTGAAAGAGAGAAGGCAAAATCAGATGTAATGGTTAAATAAAAATAGTTACAGAGGCATGAGAGAGGAACTGATGAAAGAGCCTAGTGGGGAAGACAGTAGAGCAACAATGGCAGGGGTTTCTGGGTGTAAATGAGGACACAGGACAGAGGTTCATCCCAAGGAAAAGAAAGATTATCCAGGGAGGGGTTAGACAGCCATGGCTGACAAAATTAAAAATCACACAACAGCAGGTTATAGTCCAACAGGTTTAATTGGAAGCACTAGCTTTCGGAGCGTCACTCTTTCACTATCACCTGATGAAGGAGCGTTGCTCCGAAAGCTAGTGCTTCCAATTAAACCTGTTGGACTATAACCTGGTGTTGTGGGATTTTTAACTTTGTACACCCCAGTCCAACACTGGCATCTCCAAATCATGGCTGACAAAGGAAGTCAGGAAACATATCAAAGAAAAAGAGAGAGTCTATAAAGAGCACTGGGAAATCATAAGATTGGGAAGGCTACAAAAACAAAGAGAGAAATAAGGATGGAGAGGATCAGATATGAAGGTAGGCGAGCCAGTAATATTAGAAATGATAGTAAAAGTTTCTTTCAATACATAGGAAACAAACGAGAGGCAAAAGTAGACATTGGGCCGCTCCAAGTTGATGCTGGAAGGCTAGTGATGGGAGATAAGGAAATAGCTGGAGAACTTAAATACTTTGTGTCAATCGTCACAGTGGGAGACAGGAGTAATATCCCAACAATTAAGGAGAGTCAGGGGGGAAAGTTGAGTGTGGTAACCATTACAAAAGAGAAAGTGTTAGAAAAGCTAAAAGGTCTAAAGATTGATAGATCCTAGACTCCTGACGGAGGTGGCTGAGGAAATAGCGGAGGTGTTGGTTGTGAACTTTCAAAAATCACTGGAGTCAGGGAAAGTCCCAGATGATTGGAAAATCACTGTTGTAACCCCTTTGTTCAAGAAAGGATCAAGACAAAAGGTGGAAAATTATAGGCCAATTAGCCTAACCTCAGTTGTTGGTAAAATTCTAGAATCCATCGTTAAGGATGAGATTTCTAAATTCTTGGAAGTACAGGTTCAGATTAGAACAAGTCAGCATGGATTTAGTAAAGGGAGGTCATGCCTGACAAACCTGTTAGAATTCTTTGAAGAGGTGACAAGTAGGTTTGACCAGGGAAACCCAGTGGATGTGGTCTATCTAGACTTCCAAAAGGCCTTTGATAAGGTGCCTCACAGGAGGCTGCTGAGTAAGGTGAGGGCCCATGGTGTTCGAGGTGAGCTACTGGCATGGATTGGGTATTGGCTGTCTGACAGAAGGCAGAGAGTTGGGATAAAAGGTTCTATTTCAGAATGGCAGCCAGTGACAAGCGTATCCCGCAGGGTTCAGTGTTGGGGCCGTAGCTGTTCACTTTATATATTAATGATCTGGATGAAGGGACTGGGGGCATTCTGGCGAAGTGCTCCAATGATACGAAGTTAGGTGGACAGGCAGGTAGTACTGAGGAGGTGGGGAGGCTGCAGAAAGATTTAGACAGTTTAGGAGAGTGGTCCAGGACATGGCTGATGAAATTTGACATGAGCAAATGTGAGGCCTTGCACTTTGGAAAAAGGAATACAGGCATGGACTATTTTGTAAACGGTGAGAAAATTCATAAAGCCAAAGTACAAAGGGATCTGGGAGCGCTAGTCCAGGATTCCAGGATTCTCTAAAGGTTAACTTGCAGGTTGAGTCCGTGATTAAGAAAGCGAATGTAATGTTATCATTTATCTCAAGTGGGTTGGAGTGTAAAAGCAGCGATGTGCTCCTGAGACTTTGTAAAGCTCTATTTAGGCCCCATTTGGAATACTGTGTTCAGTTTTGGGCCCCACACCTCAGGAAGGACATACTGGCACTGGAGCATGTCCAGCGGAGATTCACACGGATGATCCCTGGAATGGGAGGTCCAACATACGAGGTACGGCTGAGGATCCTCGGATTGTATTTGCTAAGAGTTGAGAAGGTTGAGGGGAGATCTAATAGAAACTTACAAGATAATGCCTGGCCTAGAAAGGGTGGACACTTGGAATTTCCGTTAGGCGGAGAGACTAGGACCCGTGGGCACAGCCTTAGAATTAGAGGGGGTCAGTTTAGAACGGAAATGAGGAGACATTTCTTCAGCCAGAGAGTGGTGGGCCAGTGGAATTCATTGCCGCGGAGTGCAGTGGAGGCCAGGATGTTAAATGTCTTCAAGGCAGAGATTGATGAATTCTTGACCTCGTAAGGAATTAAGGGACACAGGGAGTGTGCGGGGAAGTGGAGTTGAAATGTCCATCAGCTATGATTAAATGGCGGAGTGAACTCGATGGGCTGAGTGGCCTTACTTCCACTCCTATTTCTTATGGTCTTATCCAGCCTCTACTTATCACTCAAACCCTCCAGTCCTGGAAACATCCTTGTAAATACTTTTTCTGCAGCCTTTCTAGTTTAACAATATCCATCCTATAGCAGGGCGACCAGAACTGTGTGAGTACTCTAAAGTTGGCCTAACCAATGCTCAGTTCAGCCGCAACATGACATCCAAACTCCTATACTCCATGAAAATCCAAAAGAATTGTGGATGCTGGAAATCAAAAACAAAAACAGAAATTGCTGGGAAAACTCAGCAGGTCTGGCAGCATCTGTGGAGAGAAATCAGAGTTAACGTTTCAGGTCCAGTGACTCTTCTTCAGAGCTGATGGTAGCCAGGGGAAATGGTGGTTTCTGTCAATAAATAGGGTGGGGGTTCGGGGGTTAGGACTAAACAATAGGTGGAAGCAGAGGCCAAAGAGAGAGAAAAACAGTTGGACAGACAAAGGAGTGCATAACAGTCAGCCTGGGAGAAGTAATATCTGCTAATGGGAACTATTAGTGGCTAATAATGGGTTGCGTGTAATAACAGACCATGTGATAACACGGCCTGGCGTGTGGAGGTTGGGGAAAGTGCGGATGAGATGCTCAGACCCTAAAGTTGTTGAATTCGATATTGAGATGAGAAGGCTGTTCAGTTCCCAAGCGGAAAATGGGGTGCTGTTCTTCCAGCTTGCACTGAGCTTCACTGGAGCACTGCAGTGAGCGTGAGACAGTGATGTTGGCCCGGGGACAGGACACTGTGTTAAAGTGGCAGACAACTGGAAGCTCAGTGTCCTTTGTTGGAGGGAACAGACTTTGTTGGAGGGAACAGACTTTGTGGAAGGCTGCAAGGGAGGGTGTTCGACATCTGTATATCTATTTCTGGAGATAGGCTGGCCACCAACATCCACTACAAACCAACCCACTCCCACAGTTACCTTGAATATACATCCTCACACCCCGCACCCCGTATTCCACCCTCTCAGTTCCTCTGGCTCCATCGCACCATGAGGCCAGATTTGACAAAAGGGCTCTCCGAAACATCCACCTTCTTCCCTCAACCGAGGATTTCTCCACACTAGGACCCTCAGCCGGGTCTTACCCATCTCCCTCACCCCCGTTCTCCCCTCCCACAATAATGACGGCGTCCACCTTGTCCTTACCTACCATCCCCCAGCATCCACATCCAATGGATCATCAGCCGTCATTTCCACCACCTCCAGGGAGATACCAGACACGTATTCCCCTCCCCTCCCTCGTCAGCCTTCCACAGGGACCGTTCCCACTCCTCCTTCACTCCCAACACCGCACCCCTCCAGCCCCAAAGTACCTTCTCTGCAACCACAGAAGGTTTTTGCAAGGTTTGTGAAGGTTTGTAGCTCAGGTTGAGGTTTAGGGTGTAGGTTTGCTCGCTGAGCTGTAGGTTTGATATCCAGACTCCACTTGGAGGTCGCCACTGATGATGTTACCTAGCCAGGTAATGAAACGTCTGGATGTCAAACCTACAGCTCAGCGAGCAAACCTACAGCCTAAACCACAGAAGGTGTAACATCTGTCGTGTACATCCTCCTTCCTCAGTATCCAAGGGCCCAAACACACCTTCCAGGTGAAGTAACGCTTTACCTGCACTTCACTCAGTCTAGCCTACTGCATTCGCTGCTCACAATGGTGTCCCCTCTACACTGGGGTGTCGAGGGTACACTGGGGTACACTGGAGTGTAGACTGGGCAATGTGGAAAATGGCAGCTTT
This sequence comes from Chiloscyllium plagiosum, assembly GCF_004010195.1. NCBI lineage: Eukaryota > Metazoa > Chordata > Chondrichthyes > Orectolobiformes > Hemiscylliidae > Chiloscyllium > Chiloscyllium plagiosum. The sequence continues at coordinate 82,787 of NW_025215293.1, forward strand.
GTGGAACACCTACATTCTGTCCACAAAGAAGACCCTGAGACTCCAGTCGCCTTACCCCCTCACCCCACCCGGTCTTCTGCATAAAAACAATTTTTCTGAGCGATCGTCAGTTCTGAGGAAGGGTTGACCTGAAACGTTAACACTGATTTCTCTCCACAGACGTGCCACCTCACAGCACCAGGGTCCTGGGTTCGATTCCAGCCTTAGGTGACTATCTGTGTGGAGTTTGCACATTCTCCCCGTGTCTGTGTGGGTTTCCTCCGGGTGCTCCGATTTCCTCCCACACTCCAAAGATGTGCAGGTCAGGGTGAATTGGCCATGCTAAATTGCCCGTAGTGTTAGGTGCATTAGTCAGAGGGAAATGGGTCTGGGTGGATTGCTCTTCGGAGGATCGGTGTGGGACTGGTTGGGCCATAGGGCCTGTTTCTGCACTGTAGGGAATCTTGTGCTGAGTTTTTCCAGCAATTTCTGTTTTCGTTCCTCAATGTAATGCTCTGGACCAATGAAGGTAATCGCACCAAATGCCATCTTCACCATTTGTGATGTTACTGTCAAGGAGTTATAAACCTGCAGCCTTCGGTCCCTCTGAAATACTCTAATCCCATTTTCCAACACTTGCCCCATAACCCTATACCCTTTGCATCAGAAGTGCATATTTAAATACTTGTTAAATAAAACCATTTAAAAAAAGGAGGGGCCATTCGGCCCTTGAGTCTGTAGTGCCATTCAATAGGATCGTGGTCGATCCTACAATCCACACATTCAATTTCCTGCCTTTGCACTTAATTCCCCCACCTATCTCTCTCTCTCAGCCTTAAGTAAACACAAGGACTCTGTTCCCACATCTCTCTGTGACAAGCATCACCAAAGACTCTCAACCCTCAGACAAAAGCAATTCCTCTTCATCTGAGTCTCACACTGGAGCCCCTTTATTCAGAGACTGTGCCCCTCTGGTCCTAGACTCTCCCCCGAGTGAAAGCATCCTGTCAAGCCCCTGAAGCAGCCGATATGTTTCAATGAGATTCCCTCTGCCACAGTGAGTACAGCCCAATCCTGTTTGACCTTTGCTCAAAAGCCAATCCCTCCAAACTGGGATCATCTGAATGTATCTGCTCTGAACTGCCTCCAATGGAAGTTATACAATTTTTCCCTTCGGGACTGAAACTGCCCACATTACTCCCAATGCAGTGTGTACAGGTGCAGGAAGACTTGCCTTCTCTTAGACCATAAGACCACATGATATAGGAGCAGAATTAGGCCATTCAGCCCTTTGAGTGTGCTCTGCCATTCGATTATGGTTGATATGCTGCTCAACTCCATTCTCGCACCTTCTCCCTGTAACCCTTGATCCCCCCTCACCATAGAACAGAGAACATAGAACATTACAGCCCAGTACATGCCCTTCGGTGCTCAATGTTGCACTGACCTGTGGAACAATCTGAAACTTATCTACCCTACACAATTCCATTTTCATCCATATGTTTATCCAATGACCATTGAAATGTCCTTAAAGTTGGCGAGTCCACTACTGTTGCTGGCAGTGAATTCCACACTATTCTCTGAGTAAAGAAACTACATCTGACATTTGTCCAATCAAGAGCCTATCCATCTCTGTCTTAAATACACTCAATGACTTGGCCTCCACAGTTCTCTGAGGCAATGAATTCCAGAGATTTACCACCGTCTGGCTGAAGAAATTCCACCTCATCACAGGGTTGTCTCTTCACCCCTGAGGCTGTACTCCGAGTGCTGGTCTCTCCTGCTAATGGAAACATCTTCTCCATGTCCATGGTGCCCAGGCCTGTCAGTATTCTGTCAGATCCTCCTTCATCCTTCGGAACTGACAGAATACTGACAGGCCTGGGCACAGTGGACATGGAGAAGAGTTCTTAACCGCTCCTCATATGCTAAGCCCTTCATCTCCAGGATCATTCTTGTAAACCTCCTCTGAAAACTCTCCAAAGCCAGTACATTCTTCCTTAGAAAGCGGGCCCAAAACTGCTCACAATTTTCCAAATGCAGCCACCCAGAGTTTAATACAGCCTCAGCAGTACAACCCTGCCCTTGTATTCTGGCCCTCTTGAAATGAATGCCAACACTGCATTTGTGTTTCCAACTACCATCTGAACCTGCATGCTAACCTTAACAGAATCCTGAACTAGGACACTGAAGCCCCTTAATGCTTCATACCCCGGATGTCTTTCCTCATTTAGAAAACAGACTGTCCCTCTCGTCTTCCTACTGAAGTGCATGCCCTCACACTTTCCCACATTGTATTCCATCTGCCCTTCTTTGCCCACTCTCCTCGCCTGTTCTTCAGCCTCCCTGCTTCCTCACACGACCTTTCCCTCCACCTATCTTTGTGTCATCCGCAAACTTAATAATAATGTCCTCACTTCCTTGGTCCAGAGTGCTAATGTATAACGCGAATAGCTGTGGGCGCAACACTGATCCCTGTGGATCTCCACCAGTTACTTTAGCCCTACTCTCTGCCTTCTGCCAGTCAGCCAATCCTCTATCCATGCCAGTATTTAGCCCCTAACAGCATGGGCTATTGTCTTATTTTGATCTTTATATATTCCAACCCCCTTGAAGTAAGGTCCAACACTCCATTTGCTTTCCTGATTTGCTGCTGCTCCTCTGTGTTAGCTTTCTGTGTTTGATGTGCAAGTCCCCGCAAAGTCCCCTTGTGTTGCAGCTTTCTGCAGGTTTTCTCCACTTAAATATTAACCTGTTCGCCCTTGTTCACCCTGAACGTTTTCTCTGGTTTTCCAATTTCTTGACTACCAACTTGATCTGTCACTATCTCTCTGTAAACTATCTGCATACCTCTCACAACTTGCCTTTCCCTATATCTTTGTGTCGTCTGCAATTGTGGCTGCAGTACATTCACTTCCTCCCCCCAGGTCATCAATATTTATTGTAGACAGTTACAGTCCCAGCACTGACCCCTGTGGAGTCCCAGTGGTTACAGGTCACCAACCCGATAAAGTGGCCCTTAACCCACTGATCCCTGTCCATCGTCCAATTCTTTGTCCACGCAAACGAAGCTGCATCAGGACACTATTCAAAAGGGCCACAACACACTCCAGTACACCAGAACTGCAAAAAGAAGAAGAGGAACACCTATACAAGGTATTCACCAAAAACGGATACCCGCGCAACTTCATCAACAGATGCCTAAGAGAAAGACCATGGAACGAGAACATACCACAACCAAAAGGACTAGCCACACTACCATACATCAGGAGCATCCCAGAACTGACAGCCAGACTACTGCGACCCCTAGGACTCATAACGCCACACAAACCAACAGCCACGCTCAGACAACAACTCACCAGAACGAAGGACCCGATACCCAACATGAGCAAGACGAATGTAGTGTACAAAATACCATGCAAGGATTGCACAAAACACTATATAGGACAAACAGGAAGACAGCTAACAATCCGCATACATGAACATCAACTAGCCCCGAAACGACACGACCAGCTATCCTTAGTAGCCACACACGCAGACAACAAGCAACATGAGTTCGACTGGGACAACACTACTATCATAGGGCAAGCCAGACAGGGAACAGCCAGGGAATTCCTAGAGGCATGGCATTCATCCACAAACTCCATCAACAAACACATCGACCTGGACCCAATATACCAACCACTACAGCGGACAGCTGAAACTGACAACCGGAAGCGGCAGGGACAGACCACTATAAATGCCGGAGCAAACATCAAAGAAGCGCTTCGCAGGAGGCTCCCAAGCACTGATGATGTCGCCCAGCCAGGGGACGGGCGAACAGAACCACAGCAACGAGCACCCGAGCTACAAATCTTCGCACAAACTTTGAACATTTTAGCTTTTATTTTCAAGTGGAGATATTCTGTATGACAGCTTTATATATTGCAAACAATTTCTTCTTTTCCATATGCAAGGATAACAATTTAGAGAAAGTAATAAAAAGAAAATTAAAAGTGCTGAAGAAGGATGTATGTATATGTCAGAGATAATTAAATTGCAGGAGTTAGCACTTTGCGAGTAGATTAATGAAAGAATCAAAAAAGCATAAAGTAATTTGTGATGAGATTTTAACCAAATGTTAGAATGTGGATTCAGGGTGCTCTTACCAAATGAGTTAACGGCCTTGATTATACACCACATCGATATTGACAAAGGGAAGAGCATTTATTTCCTCCTCTTCAGTATTTGAAAAGCCTAAACTCCAACATTCATTTAACATATGGATCATGCAGAATGTAAGTTGTCAGTCTTTTCATAAGCAACAAAGGTCAGTTCACAAAATCAGACTGAAATTAAAAGCTTGTTTGGTGGATGATTTAATTTCCTACATTATGTTTGAAACAATCATTTTACCCTCCATTTCTTGAACCCAATTCAATAAGTTATCACACTAACAGCTTAACTTGTCAGAATCTATGAAAGTGTAGTTTTTGACCTTGCATTCAGTGCTTTATCAGAACGGTGGTTAAATTGCTTGTG
>NW_025215294.1:0-11491 GCF_004010195.1 Chiloscyllium plagiosum
TGCCTCAGGATGGAAAAATGAACAATAAAATTAAACTCTAATAAGCACATTTTGTTCGCTACATGCCCTTGTGACATACATCAGGCACCAAAGCAATGTAACTAAATGAAATGCCTGTTATCAAAGTACATTTGAACAAAAGCATTTACCTTGATTCTTCTCAGCATCTTCCACACTACCAATATACGTAGCCCCTCCTGCTCCCTCACTGTGGTCTACCGTTGGATCCAATGCATAACCGTAGGTATGAAACACAAAAATAGTGGTAGAGGAGTTAGTAGCATTCTTCACATGGTATGGGCTACCCGGAGAGATATTCAGTTGGACCATGGGTCAAATTTTACTGCTAGACTGTTTAAGGAAGTTATGGATAGCTTAGATATACAGCACTTTAATTCCAGTGTGTACCATCCTGAATCCCAGGGAGCTGTAGAAAGGTGGAATCAGATCTTGAAGACTATGTTGAGAGCATACTGTCAGGATTACCTGAATGATTGGGATAAAGGTATCCCATTCGTATTCTTTGCCATTAGAGGTGCCCCAAATGAATCTACTCATTTCACTCCTTTTGAGTTAATATTCGGTCATGAAGTGAGAGGCCCTTTGAAATTAATTAAAGCAAAATTGACAGATCCAGTTGGAGATCTCACACTTAGATTATGTATTGGAGGTGAGGGAGAGACTAAATCAAGTAGGTGAGCTAGCTAAACAGCACCGAAAGAGGGCACAGTAAAGAATGAAGCAGGTGGCAGGTGAAAGCTCTGAGACTCTGATGTTTTCCCAAGGGGACAATGTGATAGGAGATCCCTTCAAAGCCAGGTTTAGTGGTCCCTATCAAATTGAGAAAAAGTTGAGTCAGATGAACTATTTAGTGAAGATGCCAGATTAAAAAAAGGTATCGAGTATGTCATGTGAACATATTGCACTAGAGAGAAAGAGCTGGAGAAACATGTGTTAGTTACTGGCCTGCAGAGTAAGGAATCAAATCCAGATGATATGGATTTTGAGGTGCCTCAAAATAGATTAATCTATTTTGGAGGAGTGGGATAGATTAGTAAGCTATCTGCCTCAGGAGCATAAAATGGAGTTGAAAGATTTGTTACTACAGTGTAAGGACATATGTAAGAATCAGATGGGGAGGACTAATGTTGTGATTGTGGAAGGAGGGGGCCATCTGGGTCTTTCTGAGGTGGAACTGCGAACAAATGCAGTAGAGGGGGAGGAATTGGGAATAAGGGATGATATTTTTACAGGAGGTAGGGTGGGAGGAGGTGTAGTCTCGGGAGCTGTGGGAGTCGGTGGGCCTGTAGTGTATGTCTTTGGTTAGTTGGTCACCAGAGATGGTGATGGAGAGGTCCAGGAAGGGGAGGGAGGTGTCAGAGATGGTCCAGGTAAATTTAAGGTCAGGGTGGAATGTGTTGGTGAAGTTGATGAATTGCTCAACCTCCTCGTGGGAGCACGAGGTGGCGCCAATGCAGTCATCAATGTAGCGGAGGAAGAGGTGGGGAGTGGTGCCGGTGTAATTACGGACGATGGACTGTTCCATGTATCCGACCAAGAGGCAGGCATAGCCGGGGCCCATGTGGGTGCCCATGGCTACCCCTTTGGTCTGGAGGAAGTGGGAGGATTGGAAGAAGTTGTTGAGGGTGAGGACCAGTTCAGGCAGGTGGACGAGGGTGTCAGTGGAAGGGTACTGTTGGGGTGGAGGGACAGGAAGAAACAAAGGGATGTGTGAAGTCCCGTTTCCTCTCCCACGTGGATACAAAATGCGTTAACACAAAACATTCATTTTTCTGAAGAACAGGGGATTTGTCCTCTGCCTCTGACCAATAGCAATCACTCACTTGCAGGAAATGTTAACTATCAGAGAAACGTGAAGTGAAATTTGGATTCTCTCTCTCTCTGACCTCCAGTAGTGGGTGCCCTGCTCCTATCTGTGCCTCACTGGGTTTTACAGAGACCATACGCACTGTGCCCACCTCCCTGCATTAATGTCCCACCTGCCCAGCACCTTATCAGTGTTTGTTGAATTACAGACACCCTCGTGTTACCTTGCTCTCGGGATATATCCGGCTTGTACCAGTACTTGGACGTGTCCTGAACAAACTTGACATGGGCTCTCGCTTCAGGGCTGCCATCTGAGACAGAAAGAAAAGATAAAGTTGTTTCAAAGTGTTCTTGGTTCAGACTGATGGCTGGGAAAACGCAGGTCTCCAGACTCAGTCTGACTGTGGTGCAGGTCAAAGCGATCTCCTACACGCAAGCAGAATACTGTACACACAAAGACCACAAGACCATGGGCAAGTTACTGATACCCACACAGTGACAGCACAGAACATGGGAGGCTGTAATTAAATTAACTCAACAAGTGAACCAGTGTCTGGCAACCAAGTCCTGCATATCAACTCCCAGAGCCCCACTGTGAAAGTCTAAAGGTGTTAATCGAACTCAAGGAATGGTCAATTTGTGTTTCTTTGTTACTAAGAAGAGTCATTCATCAGTGTTTCCAGTTAACTCACCAATTACACAGTTACAACAAAACCCAAAACAGAGAGCAGGAAATGCAATTGGGAAATAAACTGTCTCTGACCTGGGAGTGTTTGATGTGGACAGTGTAGAGAGAATATATCTCTACAAACGATATAATTCCATTTATTTAACTCATCATAAACGGATTATATTCATCAAATAATTTAAAAAGTAAATATTTGCCAGAATCTCATTGTGCCACTGTCCCGCTCTCTCCCCATAGCCCTGTATCAATCCCCAAATTAATCCCACTGCCCTGCTCTCCCCATATCCCTGTATCAGTCCCTAAACTAATCCCACTGCCCACTGCTCTCTCCCCCATAGCCCTGTATCAATCCCAAACTAATCCCACTGCCCTGCTCTCCCCATATCCCTGTGTCGATCCCTAAACTAATCCCACTGCCCCCTGCTCTCTCCCCCCTTAGCCCTGTATCCATCCCCAAACTAATCCCACTGTCCCCCGCTCTCTCTCTCCCCATAGCCCTGTATCCATCCCCAAACTAATCCCACTGTCCCCCGCTCTCTCTCTCCCCATAGCCCTGTATCCATCCCCAAACTAATCCCACTGTCCCCCGCTCTCTCTCTCCCCATAGCCCTGTATCCATCCCAGCCCTGTATCAATCCCCAAACTAATCCCACTGCCCCCCGCTCTCTCCCCCATAGCCCTATATCAATCCCAAACTAATCCCACTGCCCCACTCTCTCCCCCATAGCCCTGTACCAGTGGATTAGTGGCTGTGTTTTGGATCGGAGGGGAGTGATGGGGTGAGGGGGGTGGGGTGTCTCCTTACCATGTAGTGAGAGTTTGGAGAAGTCGGGTAGAGTGTGTGAGAAGGCGACAGTTGGTACACTGCGGCTGTTGGCACTGGTGACTGCGCTGGGCATCCCTGCCGTGGCCTTGCCGTTAACAGTGGCGTAGTTTGTTGAGCTGTTGGCACGGTCCCCACTCGACATTCTCCTCTTCTCCGGCAGGGCAGGCTGGGGGTTGCTGGCCGTGCAGCTCAGAGATGGTGAGGAGCTGCCGGGCACCGCTTGAACAGGGCTGGAGGAGGCGGGCACCGGGGTGCTGGAGTTATAGTAGGCTGGTGAGACGGGGAATGTTGGTGTCGCGGGTGAGACGTACCCCGTGGAGCTGGCCTGGCGGGTCAGGGTGGGGTACTGCTGCTCCAGTTGGCCTGTCAGAGTGCAGAATCTGTACGGCTCAGTGATGGGACTGCTGGGAGTTACTGGGGCACTGGCGCTGACAATCCCCGGATATCGGCTCAGGATGGGACTGCTGGAAGGACCGCCTCCAACTCCGTGCGGACTCCCTTGGTGCCTGCTCATCCCAGGACTTCCCGGTGCCCCAGCGCTCATCATCCTCCTGCCCAGGGACGGGCTGGGTGGGGTATTGGTGGCCACTGTCCTCTGGAGGGGCTGGGGGCACTGAGTCGTTGATCTCTCCTGAGGAGGCGCTCCGAGGCTCAGGGATGATTCTGGCGCTATCACAAAGCTTCCTGAGGAACTGCCAGTTCCAGGGGCTGATGGGTCAGACAGGCTGTTGTTAAAATAGCTGCTCTCCGCGTAGGATGGCTGAGAGAAACTGGCCGATCTCAAACTGGAATCCAGAGATGGGTGGGCCGGAGTGACTCCATGCCCATTGGTGTCTCCTGGTGAAGAGCTGACGATGAAGGATCTGGGGGAGGAGAACAAAAGGAATAAAGGACAGAATTGACATCACTTGAGAAGCCAGCACTGGTCGAGGCCATGCAGCAGGGTACACCCATCCTCCACCCAGAGTGGTCTCAAAAGGTTTTCCCATGATCCTCTGCCCACGTGTGGGCAGCTTTCACCCAGAAACCCCCAGCCCCGCGACCCCTGCCCCCATGAGAGCCAGTGGTCACTGAACGGCTCCCAGTGCATCACAAAACAAACCTGCCCCAAACTGCTCCCCCACCCCAGCTCTCAGCTCCACATCACGCAACTGTTATAGAGCTGTGGGAGGCCATTCGGCCCATCCCATCTGCACTGCCTCTATTACCCCTCCTGCCTTTTCCCCATTTTCCTGCGAACCACTCCCATCCAAATAGCCATCCAATGCTCTGTTGAGTCTTCTCCACTCCTCCTTTTCCCCTCCCCCACACCAATTCGAGGGTGGGTCTACCTCCTGTGGATGGTGTGATGATCGACATGGTTCAGAGAGCCACACACACCAGGAAAGGCCCAGGCCTAAACTCTCACTGCTGTTCCCGCACGGGGTGTGGATGGTATTGGCTTGGCCACCATTTGGGGCCTGTCCTCTCAACTGACTGTCTTACTCGGCTGTTTCAGAGAGCTATGCAGAGTCCCCCACACATCGCTGTGGGTCTGGAGTCACATGTAGGACAGACCAGGTAAGGATGGGAGTTTCCTTCCCTAAAGGACGTTAGTGACCCAGATGGGGTTTTACATCAATTGGCAGCGACTGAAGGCTGCCATTAGATTAGTTTCCAATGCCAAATTTTATTGAATTTGTATTTCATCATCATCCATGGGAGGGTTTGAACCAGGTACCAGCTGGCCCTCTGGATGATTATTCCAGTGAGCTCACCAGTACACCAGTCCCGGTTAGCTGAGATCAGTGCAGAGACCCACACAGACAGAAACAATCACACAATCACACTGAGCCTTGCTCCAAAAGCTGGTGGTTTCAAATAAACCTGTTGGACTGGAACCTGTTGTTGGGTGATTTTTGACTTTGTCCAGCCCAGTCTGACACCGACTCCTCCACATTATGTCAGAAACAGAACAGCGGCCTACCATTAAGTGACAGCAATGTGTGTTCCTGAGTGCTCACCTCTCCATGCTGTGTAAGGGGTTGCTGCTTGAGATGGGGCTGGGGCCGGTGAACAATGGCTCACAGGGTACACTCCTGCTCAGGGTTTCCACCGGGTAGCTCTGCGAAGGGGTAGCAGGAACCTGCACAGGGCTCGCTCCCACTGCCGCTGTCCTCACCACGGACTCCACGTAACTCCTGGGCTCTGAGGGAAGGAGCAAAACAGGAAAAGGACAGGAGACTGAATCAAAAAGCCCAGAAACTGTCCGGCTGGATAAGACAACACAGAGGAAAGTGGGAAACCAGAGCAGACCAACAGATACCAACAGCCCACAATAAATCTTCCTGACTCACCAGGATGGAGTTACGCTCCTGTATACAGGATATTCCTGATTTACCAATGTCTGACTTCCAAACACTCGTATTTACAAATACTACCTCGTACAGGAGGGTCACTGTAAAGGTCCAGCAGACAACCATTGCCCGAACTGATAAACAATTGCTTTCCATCGTCCTACATTGTGTGTTTGAGTTTGTGTAACATCGACTGGTGAAGAGACTCAGGACTGGACCCGTTCACACCCCGGGCACAGACTGCCTAATGTATGAAAATACAGCATCCATTCCCGGATATAACACTGCATGTGTTATTGGGTAAACCACTGCCTTTGTTATAGAATGGCTTGATGTGTTACTGGATCCCCATTCCTGCATCATACACTCCCAATCAGAATCTCAGCAGGAGGGGGATACAGGGAGAAGGCAGGTGAATGGGGTTAAGAATTACATCAGCTACGATTGAATGGCAGGACACAGTTGATGGGCTGAATGGCCTAATTCTGCTGTTATATCTTGTGGCTGTGTTGGCCTGTGGTGTCTTATTGGTTAGTTATCGGTGAGCTGGACTCAATGCCGTGTGGTAGCTGACTCAGTGATCGGGGGGTGGGTGGGGAGTGGGCCACAGGAGCAAGGACAGGAACCTGGCAGGATATGGAGGAGGCAGGCTGGGGAAAGAGACACCATCGCTGAGGGACTCTCCATTCACCCGGGCTTTGACAGAGAGGCTCATGGAATCCAAAACCACACTGCATCTCTTTTCCAATCGGGTTTCAGTTCATTTCCCATCATCATGTGAATGCAGGGACAGAGTGTCATACACTCTCCTGTGCACAGACATCTCAGATACGGAAATGCAACAAGATCTGCACAATATCCAGGCTTGGGCTGACAAGTGACAGGTATTATTCATGCCAAGCTGTGACCATCACCAATAAGAGACACTCTAATTCCTACCCCTTGACACTCAATGGTGCTACTATAACCCACTATCACCATCCTGGGGGTTACCATTGACCAGAAACCCATCTGGACTCACCACATAAACACAGTGGCTACAAGAGCAGGTCAGAGGCTGGGAATACTACGGGGAGTAACTCCCCTCCTGACTCCCCAAAGCCTGCCCACCATCTACAAGACCCAAGTCAGGAGTGTGATGGAATACCCCCCACTTGCCCTGGATGGGGGCAGCTCCAACAACACTCAAGAAGCTCAACACCATCCAGGACAAAGCAGCCACTTGATTGGCCCCACACCCACAAACACCCACTCCCTCCCCCACCCACACTCAGTAGCACTCACCCCCACCTTCTCAAGGGGCAACTAGGGACGGGGTAATAAATGCTGGGCCCAGCCAGTGATTCTCATGACCCATGAATAAATAAAATCAAAAGTCAGGTACTGGTGGGATAGGATCAGGGAAATGGTTGTTCTCCTGGGATTCCTCTGGAACATCAGCTATCCCGTAATGCAGTGGGATGGAGATTGGCAGAACTCATTGCTGCAGAGGGCAATGGAAACCAAGGCACTGAGTGTCTTGAAGACAGAGACGGGTTCCTGATTGGTGGGGATGGAGAGTTCCGGGAGAAGCAGGTGGAGGGGATTGATAAGTATGTCACACAGAGCTCCGGTATGTCTGGTAGCTGCTCAGAAGTTTCTGCGGTGCACTGCAATCCCAACGCGCCTAGTTTTGGAGAAGTTTGGGAAGGTTTGTGATCCTGAACAGGTCTGTGCAATGTCACAAGTGATTTGAAACCTGGAAGCTTGTAGCCTCCTCCTGGTAGGGGGCCTGGAGAACACAGCAAGGCCAAGTTACAGGGTGGTCGGAACGGGCACAGTGTACACCACAGGGACTCACCAGCAGTCCCAAACTTCGGGAGTGAATCACACCCAGTTAAAAAAATAAAATCATAGGAGGAGGGAGATACAAGGCAACAGCGAGAGACAGAGAGGAATCTCGTCAGAGCTAGTGTGAGAGAACGGAATGGGAGGCAGGCACAGAGGGAGAGATGTTGATAGTCACTAAAGAGAAATGCAGGCGGGGAAACCAGATCAGGAGAAAGGGTCAAAAAGACCAGCGAATGGGAATAGTCAAGTCATTCTGAGAGACAATGCAATAGGTACAAGGACAAGAAACCAGAGGGAGGGGCAATGAGAAAGAGAGAGCATGCAGTTAACCATCTACAGCAAGATCAAGCAAAGGAGAGGGAAAAATAGAAAGAGAAAATAAAACAAAAGAGGAGCAGATTGAGAAGAGAGAGACTGGCAGACACACTAACAATAATACTTAGTCAAGGCAGAGGAGAGAGAGATAGAGAGAGTTACCTACATACCAATTCCTGTGGGACTGGACTGTGGTCTGGGAGAGTGGGGGAGGTGAAACAAACCACCAGCAGCTTCTTCTCTCTGAGCTCCAGCAAGTTTGGTACCTCAGGTTAGGCCAGTTTCAGAGTCCCCCTCCTCTGCATCCCCTCTCACTCTCACTATCCCAGCCACAACTGGGTATAACCCTCTCGCAAACACCAGCCACTCCGGCCTGTCCTGTACTGATGGTCCACAAACCCAAACTGAGAAAGACAAGTGGGCAAAACTGATTTCTCACAAAGCGATATCTCCAATCAGTGAAACCCGACCAGCAGCCCTCCCACAAACACAGAATCATTTACACAACCATTTGTGTCCTGCTTTCACTACACAGAGCTACCAGGCCTGATCTGGGTCCAGTAAACTGTTCATTAACTTTGCCCTAATTTCAGCCGGCACACTGCCTGCCTTGTCTTCAACTCAGTCATGATGCCCTCTGTGTGGTTACACAGGGCGGAGAGAGAGACAGGAAGAGAGGAGGGGGAGAGACAGAGGGAGAGAGACAGAGAGGGAGAGAGACAGAGAGGGAGAGAGAGAGAGAAAGAGGGAAAGAGGGAGAGGGAGAGAAAGAACGAGTGGAGCATTAGCCTTGATCAGGGGTACGTGCTATAACAGATATACAGTGAGTGTGAGGGAGCAGAGAGAATACGGTGACTCTTATCCTGACAGAGCGGGGACGATTATTGATGTTTGTCCTGTATTGCTGGGCATTTCTTAAGACCCCAAAAACTGCACTGAGCTGAGTGGTGAGGTCAGACCATGCTCGGTGTGGATGGTGGTGTGGCTCCCTCTGGGAAGAGAATGGTCCCGCTCTGTACTAGTCCATCCACCAGGACTTCCGTGCCCCTGTCGACAAACCTTGGTGTAATTGCCCATTATCTGCCATGCTCGGGGTAAACTGTGCAGGGAAGCTCCAAACAGAGAAAGCTCAATCGAGTGCTCAGTGGCCTTTTAAAGATGGCACTAGCGCCAGGGATCACGGAATTTCCAGAGGTACCCGGGCGATGGTGAGTAACTCCAGCCATGACGGGTGGAAGAATTGGGCTGGCATTGAATGAGAGGGATATCACGGGATGTCTTGGAAGTTAAGGAGGTAAGTTCGATATGATAGCACCAGAAAACTTGCTCAGCCTCGTGCAGCCAACACCTCTGTCACACTCAATAAAAATCACACAAAGATAAATTATTGTTAGATTCAACCCAATGAATCAGACTCTGCTGACCCCACTCCCAGTTACAGAGCTAGGGAACAAATGCTCATCGAAAACAGTCCATCATCCGTGAGAGAGGGAGAGAAGTGAAGGCATAGAGGGAGACAGAGTGAGGAGAAAAAGAGAAGGGGGTGAAGAGAGAGACAGAAAGTGGGGGTCAGAGACACAGATGCGCGGCGGAGAGGGAGAGAGACAGTGATGGGTAAAAGGGAAGCGGGGGGCGAGATTCAGAGGGGAGGGACAGAGATGAGAGATGATGCAGGATTCAGACAGGGTTGAAGAATGAGCTCGCTTCAGAGCCTGGGAACACAGTCGCTTTGACTAAATGTTGTTTTAAAATGATGCTGGGCAGGGAGCCTGGTGGGAATTGTGGGACAATTCTCGGCTCTGTTTTTCTCTCTCTCTGCTACCCGCTCCCTTTGTGCTTGCACTTGGCAGCTCCTCAGACCCAGTGGGCAATGCTCAGGATGAAAGCCTTCCCTAGAAGAGAGAGCTCTCCCTCCTCGAGCCAGGCACGTAGGCCTCAGGTAAGGTACGGGAAGCAAGCCCTGACTTACACAACTCTCTCCTGTCACTCCCCAAAAACCCCTCAGTTCCTGCTGAGCTGGGAATCTCCCCAGCTCCTGAACAACCTGGTCAGGGATTTCCGGACTCTATCAGACAAAAACATTGGGACTTGGAGTAATTGATGAATTTTTAACTTTCGTTGTGATCCTGGGGGTAATGGGGCTCGCCAATCAGCACACCTTCCCATGTGGGTCATGAAAGAACAGGCCATTCAGCCCTTCTAGCCTGAGCTGCTGTACAGTAAGAGCATGCCTAATTTCATTACACTTTCAGCTCTGTTTTCCCATCTGTTCCTACAACACCCAGCTACTGAGTCAATGAAAAATCTTGAATTCACTTTTTCCAATGCAAGTCTTAATGACATTCCGAAAGGAAAATCCCTTCTCATTGCTTATTTAACTCAGTGAACTCTGACTTTTAAACTGTCTCCCATAATTCTATATCTTCTCATGAGGGGAAAATAAATCTCTCTGCACTCAATGTGCAGTGTCCACTCAGGATTTCACACATCTCCGTAACATCAATACTCAGTTTTTCTGAACACCTGGGGGGACCGTGCCAACATATTCAGCCTACCCTCGGAAACAATCCATCATTACATCATGCAGCCACTCACAACATCTCCGCACACCCTCCCTTACATCGAGGGTGGTAATTCACACCAGGAGAATCATACATACCTCACAACCTCAATATCGTGAGCCACTCTTGCTGAGAGTTAGTGCCAGGCCTGGGGGATTGGAGGGGGAATGACCCTGCAATTACTGCACAAACGCAACTTTGAAAATGAAAATGGTTTTCCACACTCCCTCGCGCTCCTTTGAAACAACTTTACACCATCCTGCTCCAGAAACCTCAACACTTCCTTTGACCAAGTCTCAGTTTATTGAAGCACAGAGCTGCCCAGTGAAGACCAGTATATTTTCTTGACTGTTAGAGTCAGAAAATTAAACAAACTTTACACTTAAAACACTGCCGGACACGTACCTCAGTGTGACATCCTGAGATAGCTTTCATTCCCTTGCAGAAGATAACAATAAGAGAATTTTGCAAATGATGGAAAAGACAAACTCTGTAACCAACCTCGTGCTGCCCCTCTCCTGAGGTTTACCTTTTAATTCTCTCACAAGATGTGGGCATCTCTAGCTGGGCCAGCATTTATTGCCCATCCCCTAATTGCCCAGAGGGCAGTTTAGAGTCAACCCCATTGCTGTAGGTCTGGAATCACATGTAGACCAGACCAGGTAAGGATGGCAGTCCCCTTCCTTAAAGGACATTGGTGAACCACACAGGTTTTTCCAACATTTGGCAATGGATTCATGGTCATCATTAGACTCTTAATTCCAGACTTTTTGTGGAATTCAAATTCTACCAGCTGCACGGTTGGATTTGAACCCAATCCCCAGATCATGAGCTGAGTTTCTGCATGAACAGTCTGAACTATAAAACCACTCGGTCATTGGCTCCTCACACTGCACTGTCCCTGACTCACTTGTGGATAACGTGACAATATTGGGGTCACCGACTGCAGTGTGTGTGCAACTATAAAACCACTCGGTCATTGGCTCCTCACACTGCACTGTCCCTGACTCACTTGTGGATAACGTGACAATATTGGGGTCACCGACTGCAGTGTGTGTGTGTGTGTGTGTGTGTGTGTGTGTGTGTGTGTGTGTGTGTGTGTGTGTGT
>NW_025215294.1:22979-27768 GCF_004010195.1 Chiloscyllium plagiosum
TCCCAGCACTGATCCCTGTGATACACCACTAGTCACAGGCTTCCAATCACAAACACAACCCTCCACCATCATAGTTTGCATCCTGTCTGCAAGCTCATTTCAGATCCAGTTTGCTTAAGACTCCAAGAGCCAATCTTGGACCAGTCTTTTATATGGGACTTTGTCAAAGGCTGTCGGGGTGGCCTGTACCAGGCCAAAATAGAGTAGCCCATGCCTGTTAACACAAACTGGTGTGTAAGTGTAAAATAGAATTAAACAGCAGGTTGTGAAACAGAATGGCAGGCAGAATCTAAGCTTTACAGCCCACTCACACAATAAGGTAAAATGATACCATTGAACAAGCCATTCCAAGGACCCAGCCTGTTCCAATTTGAAACAGTTCTGACAAGCAGACCGAAGGTCCGGTAAATGAGTAACTCCAGCCACATTAAATGAAAGGTCCCAGTTACTGAACAATCACCAGGTGCTAGTTACAGCCCATTAATGCTCTAAAACAGCTGAGGGTGCAACAGCTAAAGTTATCTTCTAGTACTCCGTTTCCTTAAGTAAGTTTGAATATTACAAAAAATTCTCGTTAAGAGTCTTAGCATCGTCACAGTAGTTTTCAGTATAAAAAATAGGTGCATAATACCAAAGTATAAAGAGGAAAAGAAGCATTTAAACCTGGAAGTGAAGGTTAGTTACCTTTAGGTAACGCAACAGTTGGGGCAAATAAATTACTTCACACTTTGTAACTAACTTTTTATAATAAAAATTAAAATTACAAGTCTATGGCAAGTAAGTCAAAATAAGCTGTCCTTTGTTTTTTCTTCATATATTGCCCACTGTCCTAATTATATCAGAGGAGCAATTGAACTTGATAAAATGGAATACAATGTATAACAACATTTAACTGTCCTGCGGGACAAGCTAGCCTGAGAGAAACCTGAACGTGTATCGCACATAACTTTGGAATGAAAATGAATAGGATGCATAGAAAGATCACAAGGCCAAGCGATTACAATTTCCGCTAAACTCTGAGAGGTCAGGGGATCCTTGGGCAGTCCATAGAAATGCCCATCATTGATTAGGTATCTCATTGAATAGGATATGCAAAGTAGGAGAGAGGAACATCATAATAAAGTTGTATGTGATTGTTATCAGAAAGTTTATTAAAAATATTGCTTTTTATTGTAAAATCAGAGTGTGTCATAAACCTCTGTTCTGAGGTCAGTCTCGGAGGACTATCTTTTGTCCTCTCAGAGGCCGTCTACCTGCACTAACCGGTATCTGGTTGAATAAACACCCACCACTTGCCTGAATACTGCCTGCCTGCTGAGTCTTTCATCCCTGGTCGGGGGTTATGCCCCGACAATGGCCTGACTGAAATGCATGTAAATCAAGTCATCTGCTGTACTCTCATCAGTATGCTTCATTACCAGGACTGGGGGTTTTGAGTTATAGCGAAAGGCTGAACAGGCTGTTGCTTTGTTCCCTGGACAGTCGGAGAATGAGGTGTGACCTTTGTACAGGTTGTGAAAATCATGAGGGGCATGATAGGGTGATAGCCAAGGTCTTTTTCCGAGTATGGATGCGTGCAAAAATAGAGGGCACAGGTTTTAATTGTGGAGAAAGGATTTAAAAAGGACCTGAGGGGTTACTTTATCACATAGAGGGTGGTGCTTGTGTGGAATGAGCTACCAGAGGAAGTGGAGGTGGTGGGTACAATTACAACATTTTATAGGCACCTGGATATGTACAAGAATAGGAACAGTTGAGAGGGATTTGCACCAAGTGCTGGCGAATGGGACTAGCCATGGTGTTCAGGTGCCAGCATTGCACTGGGGTGGACAATGTTACAGATCACACAACACCAGTTTCTCAGACAACAGGTTTATTTGAAAGCACTAGCTTTCAGTGCACTGCTCCGTCATAGCTCTAAAAGGTAGTGCTCCCACATAAACCTGTTGTACTATAACCTGGTGTCGTGAGATCTTAATTTAAATGGGACTAGGTCAGATCAGGATCTCTGGTCAGCAAAAACAGCTTGGACCAAAGGATCTGTTTCTGTGCTGTAAAACTGTGTGACTCTCTAAAGGCCACAGCTTGATATCACTACTCCCAGTTAGACTCCGCACTATCGGAGTTGCAAAAGTCCTTGACTCTGAAGAACAGCAAAGATCCTTTCTGTGACATTGTGTTCTGGTTTCACTTGTCTGTGAATCCTACAGATACAGTCAAAGAAAATAAGATCTTTCCCATTCACTTCAGGAAACATGAACTTAAAACTCTCTCCTTTGCTAACTGGCTGTCCACTTAACAGCAAACATTTAAACTGCTCAGTAACACAATGCAGGAAGATTGAAGCAGGATTAATCGAGTGTGGGAATCCTTCCTGTATCATTACAACTGTTCCTTTCAAAAATCTTTTGGCACAGTGGCTCAGTGGTTAGCACTGTTGCCTCACAGCATCAGAGTCCCGGGTTCGAATGAAACTTTGGGTGACTGTGTGGAGTTTGCACATTCACCCTGTGTCTGTGTGGGTTTCCTCCGGGTGCTCCGGTTTCCTCCCACAGTCCAAAGATGTGCAGGTCAGGTGAATTGGCCTTGCTTAAGTTGTTAATTAGGTGCATTGTTCAGAGGGAAAAGATGTTTGGGTGGGTTACTCTTCGGAGGGTCGGTGTGGACCTGTTGGGCTGAAGGGCCTGTTTCCCCACTGTAGGAAATCTAATCTAATCTAAAAATCAATGCATGTACACAACAGCACATGTCGTCAACATTAAATTTTAGTTTTCAAGTTTTTCACATGTCAATATTGCTCTAATCTTTTCACAGTCTGTCACATCTGAGCAGAGTTTTGAAGGACAATAAGCTGTATCTCCAGTCCCATTGAGTAGCACAGCCTGACAGGTACAAAGTACTTCCCAAGAACAAAATCTTACCAGTGAATGGAAGAAACAAAATGAGTTCTGCACTCACAGAAGAACAAACAGTTCCAGACTGTTGGTGTAATGAAGGACTTGAAGGAAAATGATAATTTCTGGACAGAACAAAGTGAGATGGTGCCAATACACAGTGGGTACAGAATAACTTGCAAAGTACAGAAATACTGTCAGATCAATAGGGGAAAAAATAGAAAAGACATGAACTCAAAGAGGTCTCAGTTGGGAGAATTAGCATTTTATTAACCAAGTTATCCAGAACAGTGTGAGAGTGTGTCAGCCCCAGTGTACAAGTGAACTTCCTATAGATTTTAAATGCATGTTATCAACTTGGTCAAAAAGTACTCTCTACTTGTTTGTTAGAAAATACTGAACCTATTGCATGTTCACAATGTATTCCACTTAAGAGGGGAAAAAAGTAAGTAAAAATCCAAACTAATTATTCATCCAGTTATCTCACCATGGCTTAAACATGCTGTCTGACTCTCTGACTGTATGTAATTCATGTATCAATTCTTTTTGTCCAAACTGGAGGAATTAAATAGCAGGCCAAGTGCCAGATTGAAACAAATATTGCAATTTAATGTGTTTCCACAAGGAGAAAACAGAATACATCTCAGACAAAATGACTGAATACATACTTTTTTTTTCAAACGGTCCAAAGGGAAATCAAATATTGACATGAAACGGTACACATTTAAACAGATACCCAGAGATTATTGGACACAGAATGGAAAACTCTCATACTGGTCTTGTTATGAACATGTGAACAATAAATTCAAAGTACACATTCAGACCGGAGACTGACCAATCTAGAAAATACCTTACAATCATAAGCTTACCATCGGATAAACTGTGGAAATTACCCAAACTGCTTAAGGGTGTCAGAGACTGACAGTGGTATAAAAAGACTTACTTTCATTTACAGTACGTAGAATTTCTCCAGTGCAGATAGAGGTCATTCGGCCCATCAGCCTGCAACAACTCGCCAAAGCGCATCGCACCCAGAGAAAGACCCCACCTACCCCCGTAACCACATTTTTACCATAGTTAACCCACCTAGTCTGAACATTGCTGAATATTGCAGGGCAATTTATAATGGCTGATCCAGCTAACTTGCACATGTTTGGACTGCGAAAGGAAACTAGGGCACCAAGAGGGAACTGTAATGAAGATGTGGGTGTACTATACCTTTTAGAAAGTTATCAGCCAGTAGAACTACCGGAAATCACCAAGTGTTCCGAAAAAAAAACCAAAGTAACATTTAGTCAAACAACCCAAGTAGCTGTTTGCCTGGAGACAAAAACATTTGAATTCAACCAATCGGTTGAAATTATATCCCGAAAATCTCAAATTCCAATCCAGTTTGAATTATGTATATTGACAATGTGTCAATGACACATCTGAAGCTCTGGAGGTATAAGACAGAGGAAAATTGAACAGTTGGGAGGAGAATTGCCAAGCCACCAGCATGTAAAAAGCCTGCCTGAAAATTGTCTCTCTTAAAGGTACCTTTATCGATCAGTGACCTGTGAAGCACAATCCCCAAGAAGAACAAAAGACAACCCGAATACAGAAAAGTACCAAAAGCTGCCTGGTCTTGAGATAAACAGTTTTGTTTTTAAATCTTAATCATGAGTTCTATCAGACTAGTATTATCGAAGATAGGTTAGAGGAAGGAGTTGTAAATACTTGTTAGTTAATCACTCTGTTATACTTTAATAAATAAAACCGTTAATCTTTACTTTAACTAGTTCTTGACCTGTCACATTTTCACAGATTACTGCATGGGATGAATCTTTTCTGTGTTGCTGGTTTTAAATTAGCAAAGGGGTTTACCCCATGTCGTATCAAAACCAATGCAGACA
>NW_025215294.1:30284-37693 GCF_004010195.1 Chiloscyllium plagiosum
AAAATAAGCACTACCACACTTAGGTGGTAGTGTGAGGGAAAAAAAAGGAAAAAAAAAAATTAACAGGCGATTTGCCCTTTGATGTGAAGGGCAGTGTTTGTCACTGGCCACCCGGGTGTTTTCCTATCTTCCTGGTGGTGGAATTTGAATAAAGATTCGTGCATTTTGTGTCTTTCACTGTGTCTCACACCTGCACACACACACCATGGGTGCTGGGGAAAAAAATAAGCACTACCGCATTTAGGTGGTAGTGTGGGGGTTAAAGAAAAAAAAGGAAAGAAAAAGAGAAAAAAGAAAATTAAAAAAAATAAAAAGGGAACTCCAAGTTTAATAACGATTCGAGCACCTTGTGTCACTCACTGTGTCTCAGACCTGTGCACACACACCATGGGTGCTGGGGGAAAAATAATAAGCACGTGTGGGGGTTATTTAAAATATATATACATAGAAAAAAAAAGAAAAAATAAACGGGGATCACCTTGTGTCTCACTAAAATAAGTAAAAAGGGAACTCCAAGTTGAATAAAGATTCGTGCACCTTGTGTCTCACCGTGTCTCACAACTGCACACACACACCATGGGTGCTGGGGAAAAATAAGCACTGCCGCGGTTAGGCTGTAGTGTGGGGGTTAGCAGAAAAAAAAGAGAAAATATATATAAACAGGAGTGTCAGAGATTCTGTTAATAAAAATAAAAAGGGAACTCCAAGTTGAATAAAGATTCGTACACCTTGTGTCTCTCAACGTGTCTCACACCTGCACACACACACAACATGGGTGCTGGGGGAAAAATAAGTACTACCGCAGTTAGGCGGTAGTGTGGGGGTTAAAAGAAAAGGGGGAAAAAAAGCAGGAGTGTCGGGAAAAAGAAAAAAAGGGGGGAAAAAGGAACTCCGAGCCCACTTTCCCTTATTCTTTGTCTGAAAGTGAGCGGCGCTATGGCTGATGAGAAGAAAGCACAGCAAGCCTCCAAGAAGGGCGCGAAGAAAATCATCAAGAAGGCGCCAGCGAAGGGCGGTAAGAAGAGGAAGCGTTCCAGGAAAGAAAGTTTCTACATCTACATCTACAAAGTGATGAAGCAGGTTCACCCCGACACCGGCATCTCCTCCAAGGCCATGAGCATCATGAACTCGTTCGTCAACGATATTTTCGAGCGCATCGCGGGGGAGGCTTCCCGCCTGGCCCATTACAACAAGCGCAGCACCATCAGCTCCCGGGAGATCCAGACCGCCGTGCGGCTGCTGCTGCCCGGGGAGCTGGCCAAGCACGCCGTGTCGGAGGGTACAAAGGCGGTGACCAAGTACACCAGCTCCAAGTGAAGGGCTGCATTGCACTGAGAGAAAACACCCAAAAACCAAAGGCTCTTATAAGAGCCACCCACAACCTTCCTGACACAGCTGAACCATTTCTTTAAGGGTTGTTTGTTTTAGTTTGCATGTGATTCTTGATAAGGTATTTTAAGTTTTCGCATTGCATTCACTTTTATACTTGCTTTGCAATTTGATGAGATGCGTAAATGAAGGGGGGGGGGGGGTGAATACATCAAAAACAGCCCCTTCCCCTCTCTATAGGGAGACAGCAGATTAAGCACCAGTGAGTCATTTTTAAGATTGATTTGTTTTCGTGTGTTTTGACCAGGTATCTTTCTTCGAGAACTATATTTGATATTATAAGTGCTTTGCAAATTGACGAGGTGGGGAGAGCGACTTCATTAGAGAGAGAGAGCAGACTAAACACGAGGGAGTCATCTTTCATCTTATTTGTTCAAGTTGCTAAAAGCCCTGGTGGAATGTTAACACTTATTTTCACCCAAACAAACCAAACGGAAATGCCAACAGCTTTCAGTCGCACGGATTGACACATTTTACCCTTTTCAAAAAAAAACATTTCCATTGCGCGGCTTTAATCCGATTTTTCAGAATGCAAATGCAAAGCCCTTTCTGGCTGTCGGTGAGAGGCTTTAACTGAGAGAACACCAAAACAGCTGCCGGACTGAAACGTGGTGATTATGCTGAATCTGATCGAGAGCGATAAGGGAGGACGGCTTTAAAATATCGTCTAAACATCGCCATCGATACTGAGCCGGAAGAATGTTGCGTGCTGCTTTATTAACATGTTGGGGTGTTATTGAAATATGTTGTAGACTGCAGTGTTTGGCCTGTTTTGTTTTAGCTTAAGTTTTAGAAAATTACCCACTCTCAAGATCAGAAATGGACAAATAGTGGTGGGCAAATGAGGGAGAGTAAGACCGTGAGAAGGATACATTTGTAAAGTAAAAGTAACTTGACATACGAGTAGTAAGTGTTTTAAAAACCTCATCAGTTTGTTTTAGTACTTCGTTTTTCAATGTAAAACATATTCCTTTGTTTGTAAGTTGGCGGGCTTTTCATGTTGTAACAAAGGCGGTTGATGGTTTGGCGCCGGTACTTTCCGCCCTCCTCCCCGTGTCCTCTCCGGATTGGGGAATGAGGCAGATATCTGATTGGGAATTGGAACATTAGGCGGGGCTGAACAATGGGACCAATCAGAAACGGCTGCCCCACCATTCCTCCCGAAGGTATAAGAAGCCGCGATGCGGGCGGAGTGCAGCATTCTCTCTGAAAGTGTTTGTGAGATTGTAAGAATGTCTGGAAGGGGAAAGGGCAGTGGGAAAAGTCGCGCCAAGGCGAAGTCTCGGTCGTCCCGGGCTGGCCTGCAGTTCCCGGTGGGCCGTGTTCACAGGCTCCTGAGAAAGGGTAACTATGCTGAGCGTGTGGGTGCCGGAGCGCCGGTCTATCTGGCTGCGGTGCTGGAGTATCTGACGGCTGAAATCCTGGAGCTGGCCGGCAACGCGGCCCGGGACAACAAGAAGACCCGCATCATCCCCAGGCACCTGCAGCTGGCCGTGCGCAACGACGAGGAGCTCAACAAGCTGCTGGGAGGGGTGACCATCGCTCAGGGCGGGGTGCTGCCTAATATCCAGGCCGTGCTGCTGCCCAAGAAATCCGCCGCAGCGGGAGCCGCTAAAAAGTGAAGAGCCCTTTCTTGAATCTACCAACCCAAAGGCTCTTTTAAGAGCCACTCACAGCATCTGTGAAAGGAGTTGACCTCTGTCTAATTACGTATTTCAGAGCCCTGGGCTTTGTACCTGACATCGAGGAAATCCTATCTCCTTTTCATTGGATACTGTTACTGTCAACGCATACATTCTCCTCTAAAACATCCTGCTCTTGTACACGTTGGCGGGCATTTTCAAATTTGAAAATAAGCCGTTGATGTCTTGACGCCAATATTACTTATCTCCATCCCCCGGCACCCACGACGCTAACAGAGAAGAACAATGGGCCCTATTTCACTGGAGACGTTTAAAGTGCTCCTTTACAACGCTATCATACTTCCACAGTCCATCTTTCCTGTATTGACAGCATAATGTCAACAGCGAAAAACAAAAGCCAAACAATGAAATTTCACCACTCTTCGGAAAACATTTTGTTACTGCACTTTAGCTGCCTGTGTAGTCTGTCATCAATTATCTTTCTATAAATGCATCACAGCCAGTTTCGTATGGCTCTAACCGCATTAGGAATAGCTGAAAATGACCCAACTAATCGGAAATCCATGAGTTTATAAACAGTCTGTTCGCTCAGCGCCTGTGCTGATTGTCCAGTGCGGTCATGGGGTCCCTACCCGTAAAGAGAGAATACATTAAAGTGCACTCGATCATTTAATGCGCTCATCGGGAAGAATGTTCATACCGGCATCTCCAAATCATGACTACTGTCGGAGATTATAACTTCTTGATGAAATGTCTTTCCGCTCATTGCCCCTCAGCTGTAACTGAACGTGGCTGAGGAGGGTGGGGTGGAAATTGGCGCCAAAACATCCACCGGTTTCTTTCAGATTTGAAAATGCAGTCAAGATGTAGAAAGTAGGAGGCAGTTTGAATGAGAAGAATGCATGTGTAATTAATAGTGGGTTTGTTTTTAGTTCACACCCTCTTGGGAGGCTCGGTTCAGACTCAATGGGCCGTATCCAATGGTGGATTTCGGCTCTCTCTCTGGCTAGTTTAGTGGCTCTGAAAAGAGCCGTTGTGTTTCTCTCTCTCTCTCTCTCTCGGGGTGAATGTGCAGGGCCGGCCAGGCCCCGTTTAGGCGCGCTCCCCGCGGATCCGGCGGGCCAGCTGGATGTCTTTGGGCATGATGGTGACCCGCTTGGCGTGGATGGCGCACAGGTTGGTGTCCTCAAACAGTCCCACCAGGTAAGCCTCGCTGGCCTCCTGCAGGGCTATCACCGCCGAGCTCTGGAAGCGCAGGTCGGTCTTGAAGTCCTGAGCGATCTCTCGCACCAGGCGCTGGAAGGGCAGTTTGCGGATCAGCAGCTCGGTGGATTTCTGGTAGCGGCGGATCTCCCGCAGAGCCACCGTGCCGGGCCCGTGGCCGGAGCGCTCTTGCGGGCAGCTTTGGTCGCCAGCTGCTTGCGGGGAGCTTTCCCTCCGGTGGATTTGCGCGCTGTCTGCTTGGTTCTGGCCATTCTCTTCAACTCTCTGTAACACACACAGGCTGCTGCTGTCAATGCTGAGCCTGCTGCGGTGCTGCCTGTTTAAGGGACTGGAGAGCCCGCCCTAGAGCTGGGATTGGATACAGCCCTGTCCCTGAGCCCACAGAGAAACAGCTCCGGAAGGTACAGAAAAGGCAGGAAAAGAATTGTTGGAATCTGATTGGGTAACGTGAAATGACAGTTGGTCAGTTTGAAAATGCCCGCCGAATTTACCCTCACAAACACGGAGATTAAATTAAACATTGAAACACACGTCACCATCCTTCTGTAACTAAGATAAAATGTTATCCTTTATAGCAATTACTTAAAACCTAGTTAGCTGTCAGCGTGGACAGGAGGCGGTATCATTGCCTGATCTGTCTGTAATAGGCAGGAGGAAAACCCGGGGTTAAAACAGCCCAGACAAACTGAATAACCGAACGTGTGCCCTCCGTGAATCAATCTAAACAGCCCCGCCAATTTAAACCTATTGAAAGTGATCCGTGATAAAATTACAGCACCTTACTATATCGATATATTTTATTTCACTTAGAAGAGAATCAGCCGGAACAGAACTTATTGGCTGTAACAGGTACATGGAAAGAGCAGGCGATGAAAAACTCCGCTGGGTCCCAGCATCAAATCTCATGAATGTATCATTTCTGGCAGGGTCAACGAAATACAACTACTGCAATATGTAACATCAGTGTCTGGGAAAAATGACAAATTATAACGTAACAAATTAAATGACAAATGACACGTTAAATTACCGGCAACACTACACTATGCTCTCCGTATGTGTTGCCTTCACCGTCCTCAGGTCTCTGCTCTCTATCGGAAGGTTTGGATGGCTCTGAAAAGAGCCATAACACCCTTTGGCACAAAATGTAAAATCAAACACAGGATCTTACAGGAGAGATGTCAGAGAGAGAGAGTACCATCATGGACCTGCTTCTATGGGTTCAGCAGCTTTTTTCAACTGCCTGACTGCTTTCAGTCAATAGCCAGACAGTCAAAAACCAAATCAAACCAGAGAAAGGCTGAGCTGGGAAAATTGGGCCACTCCCCTTTCATTGTACAAGTGTTCTTTTTAAAAATATGAAGCCTTTGGCGAAGGCATTATCTGTTAAGTTATAATCAATATGGCCTTAAAAATCAAACTTTTCGGAGCCTGTGTCTTTTACAAGCTTGTTAAACGAGCAGCATCATCACAGCAGATTGGTCCAAAAAGTAAAGTCCCATGGGATACAGGTTAATATGTTGAATTGGATCCAAAGTTGGCTCAGTCACAGGAAAGAAAGGGTAATGGTCGAATGCTGCTCTTGTGAATGGAAAGCTGTTTTGAGTAGTGCTCTGCATGGCTCATTGTTGGGACCTCTGCTGTTTGTTTTATTCATTAATGATTTGGAGTTGAATATGGTGGGCAAATTTGTGAAATTTGCAGACGACACAAAAATTTGGCCATAGTGTGGAGGATAGCTGTAAGCTCCATAACTATGTAGATGGTTTGTTGGAGTGGGCAGGAAAGTGGCAGATGGAGTTCAGCTCTGATAAGTGTGAGGGAATGCATTTTGGGAAGTCAGACAATAAATGGGAATAGCCAGTAAATGGGAATATACTGAAGGGGCAGGTTAAGTGAGAGATCTTAATGTGCAAATGCACAGGTCCCTAAAGATGGATGGGGTTGTAAAGAAGGCGCATGGAATGCTCTCCTTCATTGGCAGAGGAATGGAACACAAAAGTAGGGAAATAACAATGAAACTGTATGAGGCATTGGTGGCTACAACAGGAGTATTGTGTGCAATCGGATCACCACATTACAGGAAGGGCGTCATTGCTCTGGAGAGAGTGCCGAGGAGATTTACTAGAATGCCAGGGCTGGTGAATTGTTGCTATCAGGAGAGGTTGGGGATTACAGGGGCGACACCTGTTGGGGATTAAGGATTACAGAGGCGACACCTTTATCTGCGGGTCTGGCTGTCGTGGTTTCACTTACCTGTGGTTTACCGTATTCTGAGTATATAAAAGGGAATGTACCAGAACCAGGAGGCTGCTGAGAGAGTATATTTCCCATTTAAATTAATGGATTCACACCTATCTGCGGTTTTGGGCTTCCACCATAGGTCCTGGAATGTAACCCTCACAGATACAGGAGGCGGGGGGGTGTTGTCTACAGTACTAAATAGTGGGCCACCTGATGAATCAGCAGCACTCCGAAAGTGTGCACTTCCATGTAAAACTGTTGAACTATAACATGGTGTTGAGTGATTTTTTTTAACTAACTAGTGAGAGGGAGACATTAGAGTAGACAGTAGAGTAGTTTCCTTTAGCAGAGAGTTCAAAAAATAGGGATCACAGATTCAAGCTAAGTGGCTGTAGGATTAGATGATATGAGGAAATATGTTTGTTATGCAGAGAGTGGTGGGTATCCGGAATTCGCTGCCTAATTTTTTTTTAAAACAAAAATTCCCTGGAACTGCACATCAACTGTTGTAAACTGCAAGGTTACAGGCTGTGGCAGGAAAGTGGGATGAGAAGGGGCATCTGGGTGTGTCTGCGTTGGCATAGACAACATGGGCTGAATCCCCGCAATGCTGTATTAATTTCTATGATTCTCTAGTTATCAATCAGACTCTACCAGTCTCTGCTGTGTGAATATGTAAATATGTTTACCACATTCTGAAATTTACAGTTTGATAACTACACTCACACATTCACCAAGCAGGAACTGACAGGTATAAACTCACATATCCACATACCCACTTGCATCAGGTGGCCCCATTCATGGAGCTGTATGGGTGTTGTTTAGTTTCCAAATCTCACTCAACTGGTATTAGAATTTTAAGAAAAAAAATGGACAAGGAGCAGCTCAGAGCAGGAGTGGAATCAGACTGGT
>NW_025215294.1:45630-49135 GCF_004010195.1 Chiloscyllium plagiosum
TCAGGGACAGAACGTTCCGGGGAGTGTCAGTTATAGAATGTCGGGGACAGCACGTTCCAGGGAATGTCAGTTCTAGAATGTCGGGGACAGAACGTTCCGGGGAACTCCTTGACCTGTCCATCACCTTTCCCCCCTACCCACCCCACCAACATGATGTACTGTGCATGGGCACACTGTAACATTAATGGGGTGAGAGACGGGGGGTCCAATCACAGGAATGGGAACTAAAGGCATTGCCAGATCAGCTGAAAGGGTTAGATATACCACATTCTCAATCCACCGCACAGAACCAGCCCAGACACCATCAACCCAGAGGAGATATCTGTTCACCGTGGAACACTGTGCAGACCAGGTCAGTGTGCTGCTCAGTGCAGTCCAGCAATCTGTCCAGATTCATCCAATGCACTGGTCAATACAATCCAGCAATCTGTCCAGAGTGGAACACTGCACAGATCAGATTAGGGCATTGATCGATAAACCCAGACCACATATCTGTCCAGCGTGGTGAGAAGTGCAGACCACAGCAGTGCATTGATCTATAAACCCGGATTAGATATTTGTCCAGCACGGGGAGCTATGCAGACTGCAGCAGAGCATTGATCTCTAACCACGGACTAGATAACCGGGAGTTATGCAGACCACAACAGGGCATTATCTGTAAACCTCAACCAGATACTCTGACCAGCAGAGCGACCTGTGCAGTGATCTCCCGTGAATTAATCTGAAAACCAGGAGCAGTTACCCTCCTAGCATGCAGGACTGTGTACCCCACCCCAGTGCATTGATCTGTAAACCTGGAGCAGTTACCCTCCCAGCATGTAGGACTGTGTACACCACCCCAGTGCATTAAATTGTAACCCAGGAGCAGTTACCCTCCCAGCATGTAGGACTGTGTATCCCACCCCAGTGCATTGACTTGTAACCCAGGAGCAGTTACCCTCCCAGCATGTAGGACTGTGTACCCCACCCCAGTGCATTGATTTGTAACCCAGGAGCAGTTACCCTCCCAGCATGTAGGACTGTGTACTCCACCCCAGTGCATTGATCTGTAACCCTGGAGCAGTTACCCTCCCAGCATGTAGGACTGTATACCCCACCCCAGTGCATTGCTCAGTAACACTGTGTTAGATCACTGCCCAGTGTGGGGAACCTTGCAGCCCGGGCTGGAAGGGACAGGATGTGCAGCTCACATCCATTTACAGCTCTATATCTCCATTGTGCCCTGACAAGGGGTTGCTGTGAGTGTGAACATCACTGCCAAAGAGATACAGAGATGGAGGGGGAATCAGTTTAAACAATTACAAATGGGAGGGGTATAGGAAATAGACAGAGAGGGGGAGACTGAGAGACAGTGTTATGGAAGGATGTGTTCCCAGGTTTCAGAATGCAGAAATGAAAACATTTTAACAGCATCCAGTAACGTAAGTGTTTCCAGGAATGGTAGGTGAGCATGATATTGGTGAGAGTTCAGATGATGCAGAGTTTTGAATGAGAATTTGTTCTGCAGCTTTGTATCTGGGCGAGGGTCAGCAGAGTGTTTGACTCATTGGGCTAAATCTAAGAATAATTTGTCTCAGTACCATTTCCATTGACTGTGATAGAGGGATCATCTACACGAGGCTGAGCTAGTTTCCTGGTGCAATCTTATCGAACTCACCTCATTAACTACCCACCCTACCCCATTGTGCCCCTCTCCTTCAATACCAGTCCGATTCTCCCACCCATCATGGCTGGAGGTACTCACCATTGCCCGGATACCCCTGGATATTCCATGATTCATGACATTGGTGCCATCTTTAAAAGGCCAAGGGGCACACAGTTGAGCTTTCTCTGTTAGGAGCTGCCACGTACAGTTTACCCCGAGCATGGCAGATAATGGGTAATTAAAACCACGGTTTGTCGACAGGGGCATGGAGGGCCTGGTGAATGATCTAGTACAGAGGGGGCATTCTCTTCCCAGAGAGGGCCATACCACCAGACCCACCGAGCATGGTCTGAGCTCACAACCCAGCTCAGTGCAGTATCTGCGGTCTGAAGAAATGTCCAGCAATACAGGACAAGCATCAATAACCTTCCCTGCTCTTTCAGGATAAGGATCACTGTATTCTCTCTGCTCCCTCACACTCACTGTATATCTGTTATAGCACCGACCCCCGAACAAGGCTCATGCTCCACCACTCTCACTGCCGCATGCAGCACCTTCTCTCTCTCTGTCTCTGTTGCCCAGTATCCGTTCCCTCACCTCCCTCCCCCCGCCATGTGGGGAGGACCCTGGTACGAGCCGGAGAGGACCGGGATGCCTCGTGTGGAGATTCTGAAACATCCACGTCCCACCGACCGAGTAAGGAGCAATGTTCAGTGAAGGGCAATTCTCACTTTAAACCCACTGGCAGCTCCGTTTCCCCCCGGCACAACTTAGAAGCCGTGGCCCTGTTTCCATCTCCCTTTTGTGTCGAGCTGGTACAAATGGATCCCCACGGTCTTGGTGGGCAGGAGGGTGGGCTCACATCACATCGTCACCACCACCTCCCAGGAAGGGCGCACCGAGACTCCCTCCTACACCTCTCCCTGTAAACAGTTCAGATACTGAAACTAATCTGTGACAGTTACTGCTCTCCCCACTTGTCCTGACATCTTCAACAATCTGTGCTCATATACACCCAGGACTCTCTGTTCCTGCACCCCCTTTATTATGGCACAGCCTGTTTTAAACTGTCTTTCATTGTCTTTCCGAACAAAGTGTATCACCTCACACTGCTCTGCATTGATCCCCATCTGCCATAAACCTGAACACTACACCAACGTATCACTGTCCTGTTAGAGTTCCACACTGTCCTCCATAGACTTCAGAGTTCTTCCAGGTTCGGTGCCATCTACAAACATTGAGATTGTTATAGCGTCACAGTCCCCATGTAACAACTGAAATACTGCCCCACATACACGAGTGTGAGCAAGTGAAATACTGATATATTGCTATGGACAGAGTCGAATAATGACATGCTGTCAATGGAGCAACAAAAATCCTGACACACACCAGACGGAGTAAATGAAATATTGACAAACCACAGAGCAACATAAATCTGGATAGGACCCACTTATCGATATTCATCAGGGTATAATGTGATGAAGTTGAAAGCGTGTACTGTACCTTTAAGAGAGGGTGAATGCTGTTCTGAACTGAGAGCTTCCAAGCACCTGTGATATGAGAGGATCGCAGACCTAGAAACAGTATATTAGTATAGAGCTGGAGTCGGGTAATAAGCAGTTAAGAGAAAGAGGGTCCCAGAGTTGTGAATAGTTAATGTAAAATGTTCACTTTCAGAGGGAAAAAAATAAATTGATGGTTTTATTTAAACAGTGGAATTTGGCAGATCTGTGCCTCATACTTTAACAGTTTACGAAGCGAATTGAGCATTTCTTTATGTTTCATTTAAGTTACCAGATGAGCTTCACACCGTGGTCTCACCATCCCAGTGTGTGTGTGTGTATCTGTGTGTCTCTGTGT
>NW_025215294.1:49183-57591 GCF_004010195.1 Chiloscyllium plagiosum
TTTTATTTAAACAGTGGAATTTGGCAGATCTGTGCCTCATACTTTAACAGTTTACGAAGCGAATTGATCATTTCTTTATGTTTCATTTAAGTTACCAGATGAGCTTCAACCCGTGGTCTCACCATCCCAGTGTGTGTGTGTGTGTGTGTATCTGTGTGTCTCTGTGAGGGGCAGGTCTGGCAGTCTCTGTGGTGCTTAAAGTGATGCAATGCCACCCTCTGCTGGCCTCCCCACGCCACTGCACAGACATTGGCAGAGGGTGAAAACCAATAGGGATTCATTCAGAGATGGGGAGGGAGAGGGCAGCTGCTCACAGCACCATCCAAACTGATGTCTTATCCATGTACTGATCTAAATGTCCTTTAAACATTGTAACTGTCCCTGCTTTCACCACTTCCTCTGGAAGTTCATTCCACACACAAGCCAGATTCTGTCTAAAATAATTACCTCTCATGACTTTCGTAAATCTTTTTTCCTCGCACCTTAAAAATCCCTCCGTTTTGAATCCTCAACTCTAGAGAAAAGACATCAGCCCTTCAGTTTCTCTGTAGCTCTCATTATTTTATAAACCTCTGTAAAGTTACTGCTTAATCTCATATTCTTCAGTGAAAAACGTCCCAGCCTATCCAGCCTCTCCTTGTAGCTCACTCCCTCCATTCCCAGCAACATCCTTCTCAATCCTCTCTGGCTTAATAATATCAATGTCAGTAATATCAAAGTGAATAGTCAAGGTATTTTCTAAGGGTACAGGGAGTCCAAAACTAGAGGGCATAGGCTTAAGGTAAGAGGGTAAACATTTAAAAGTGACCTAAGGGGCAACTTTTTCACCCAGAGGGTGGTGTGCCTATGGAATGAGCGGGCAGGGTGACCAGACTGGACACAGTATTCCAGAAGAGGTCTCACCAATATCTTGTACAACCACAACATGACATCCCAATTCCGATAGTCAAAGGTCTGACCTATGAAGACAAGTGTGTTAAACATCTTCTTAACCACACTATCTGTATGAGATGCAAATTTTAAAGAATTAAACCTGACGACCTAGGTTTCTGTACTACAGCACTGCCAAAGGTTCTACTTTTAATTGTATAGGTCCTGCTGTTGTTTGATTTACCAAACCCAATACCTCGCATTAATCCAAACTAAACTCCACTTGCCACCCCTCAGCCCAGTGAGTGATTTTACTGTCACCTCACCCTCCCCCTTCAATTTTAAAACACCCCTCTGTCTCCAGGAAGCCTACACACTCCGGCCTTGATTTTCACAAAGACCCTGAGCTTGGGTTGCCTTATGTGGTTTGGGGGAGGAGGGACAGATTGCAGACACTGTCAATGGGGAGGAGAGGCTGGACAGTAATCAGCGGCCTAGTGACGTTTCATTGTTTTAGGAAGAGGACAGTTGCATGTTAGAGGTGGGTAATAGTGATCGGTGTTTTGGGACCAGAAATTATGCTTTTTCGTTGTCTGTGGTGTTCAGTAATAAAAATCTATTCGGGACCCTTCATTGGGCAGACTGTGACTGCAGGATTTCTTTCCTTAATATTGTAGATTACAGATAATGTTAATTTCGATAGCACAGCACGTGCACTCACAGTTGAGACAAATATCTTGCATTTGTTTAACAAGTGTTTCGTATAGTTCCGTAATGGTAACCTGATTATAATAAATGCACACTGAGCTGAAAGCTGGCACTTAAAATATGACCCAAATCTGGGTATGGGAGTGTAGTGGGTAGTGTCCCTGGCTCTGAACCAGTACTCTGGATTTGATTTTAATTCCTGAACATGTGTGGTAGTGTTCCTAGCTCTGGACTAGTAGGACTGGATCCAAGTCCTGCCTGTTGTAGAGGTATGTCCCAGCATGTCAGAACAGGCTGATGAGCAAACACACAGGAGAATAATGTTACAGCTTTATGGGTATTGCCCAGTGATGCTAGTGTCCCTACCTCCGAGCACTAAGGTCAATCCCACAGAAGTGTCTCATGATACATCTGAACAAACGGATTAAACTGGTTGTAGAATTGTGACCTGATGGAGAAAGAAGTGTCAGAATTGAATTTCAGAATTTAGGCCCGGAATGACTGAAAGCACAACTATTCGTGTTGATTGGAGTCACATCTTGCAGCAGTAGAGGTGTATAAAATCAGAATGGTCATGGATAGGGTGAGTAGTTAGGGTTTTCCCCCAGGTTAGGGGCGTTCAAAACTAGAGGGCATTGGATGAAAGTGAGAGAGGAAAGGTTTTGAAGAGGTCTAAGAGGAACCTTTTCATGCAGAGGGTGATGTGCATATGGAATGAGCTGCCAGAGGAAGTGGTGGAGGCTGGTACAACTGCAGCAGGTAAAAGGCATCTGGGTACTGACAGACCTGCCGAGCTTTACCAGCAATTTCTGTATTTCTTTAAAAAATGTATTCATTTTAACACAGGTATTCTAAATACATTAAATATTTTATTTTTTTAATGACGCAGGGGCATATAAACATATTTTCAAATTGACCAAGACCATTTTCTGCTAAGGGTATGGCTCTGTGCGAGAAGGTAACAATGATGCATCGACATGGAACAGGGACTGTGATGGAGACATGGTTTGGACATTATACAAGGAGACCTCACATGATCCAGTTTGGGAGAGGATGACATTATTGTGTGATTCAACTCAGAGAGGGAGACAATGTAATCTCCCTGAGAAGGAATGGCCTATTACACTCGCTCTCTCCCTCATTATTCCTCATCACAGCAATGTGTGTGAGCTAAAATAAAAACACCTATACGGTCATCATTACCATTCTCATTTTTAAAGAATTCATGCAGTGTGGAAACAGGCCCTTCAGCCCAACAAATCCATACCAATCTTCCAAACATTAACCTTGCTAGGCCTATTCCCTGAGATTTACTTCTCACTAATGCACCTAACCTAGAAATCCCTGAATACAACAGACAACTTAGCATGACCAATCCACCTAAGGTACACAGTTTGAGATGTGGGAGGGAACTGGAGCACCTATTAGAAGCTCACGCGGTCAAAGGGAGAATGTACAAACCCCACGCAGATAGTCGCCCGAGGCTGGAATAGAACTCCTGTTCCTCGGGCTGTGAGGTAGCAGTGCTAACCACTGAGCCACTGTGTTACCCTATGGGTGATTACTGACCAGAATTCATTGGAATTGTCTCACTGCCTAATGCAAAGGGAATGCAGCCAAATCCAACTGTTTCAGGATGAATTCCCATTGCTAGCAGCTTGTGTGAATAGAATATCTTCAGAAGCCAAATCACATTTTGGACAATCTCTCGATTTTTCCTTTTGTCATAAGTTACACTAATATTTGGACAAAGTTCTTTCAACTTCAAATTGCAGAAATTGTGTGTGTGTGTGTCTCAACATTTTAAACAGGGAAATATTGATTATGTATTTGCAATACCCAAACAGTTTGCCATTCATCTTTCCATCATAGTTTGAGTAACATTGCTCTGGATCATAAAGGTGCTATTTGAGCAGATTAAGAAACTAGCCTGACTTGTTCCTAAAACTGACCCTGACCCAGTCTAAGACCTTTATCTTCGGCCACATCACCATCCTGGTTACATTTAACATTTGTTGGGAGCAGTGGAGGATTGGGACGAGAAAAGGAAACAGTGACCCAAAAAGTCGGGGAACTATAGACCGGTGAGCCTGATGTCAGTGATGGGTAAGTTTTTGGAGGGGAGTCTGAGGGATAGCATTTACATACATTTGGGAAAGCAAGAGCTGATCGGGGTAGACAACGTGGCTTTCTGCATGGGAAATCATGGCACGTTAATTTGGTTGAGATTTATGAAGAGGTAAAAAAGAAGATTAATGAAGGCAATTTGGTAGACATTGCCACATGGACCTCACCAAGGTGTTCATAACATTCCAGTTGGTAGGCAGATTAAACATTCGGTCACATGGGACACAGAAGAAGCTAGTCACAATTGGCTTGAAGGAAGAGGGATATTTTTCAGACTGGAGGCTTGTGACCAGCAGTGTGCTGCAAGAATCAGTGCTCAGTTCACTGCATTTCATCATTTATGTAAAGAACTTAGATGTGGATATCGGGGCCATAGTTAGTAAGTTTACAGATGACATCAGAAATGTGGTGTAGTAGATTACCTCAGAGTACAACGAGACCACAATTAGATGGGACAAAGGGGCAAGGAGTGACAGATGAAGTTTATTTAGATAAATGTAAGGTTTTGCATTTTAGGAAGAAATTATACACTTAATGGCAAAGTCCTGGGGAGTGTTATGGAACAAAGGGACCTAGGGCTGCAGGTACATTGTTCCTTAAAAGGGGAATCGCAGGTAGACAGAGTGGTGCTGAACATATTTGGCACATTTGCTTTAATCAGTCAGAGCATTGAGTATAGAGTTTGTGGTGGCCTGTTGCATCTGTACACCGTGTTGGGAAGGCCATTTTAAGAAAACTGCATACAATGCGGTTGTCTGCAGAAAAGATTTACACAGATGTCTAGGGAGAGGTTGATTAGGTTGAGGTGTTTCTCCCTGGAGTGCCAGAGGTTGAGGGGTGACATTACAGATGTTTATAAAATCATCAGGGGAATGGATATTCTGAACAGCCACATTCTGCTCTTCAGTGTAGGGGAGACCAGATTCAGAGGCATAGGTTGAAGGCGAGGGGGAATTGATGAAGGGACCTGAAGATAAATGTTTCACACAGAGAGTGGTGTGTGTACAGAAAGTGCTGTCAGAGGGAGTGCTGTAGGCGGTTACAATCGCACATTTAAAAAGTATCTGAAAGAGGAGGGATATTGGCCAAATGCTGGCAAATGGGACGAGATCAGATTTGATATCTGATCGGAGTGAACAGATTGGACTAACGGGTCTGTTTCCGTTCTGCATGACTCTCTGGTTCTGTAAGAAGGATTACGAAAAATTCTAAAATGACCTTTCAAGTGGGAATTCTCTTCACTGGAAGTTTATCGTGCCTCTATGTTCACATTGATTGAAAGCTGCATTACTAAATATTTGACAGGGAAGTGAGTCACGGATATTGGGATACAGACAGGAAAGTAGGGCTGAGTCCACAACCTGATCAGCCACAATCGTAGTTCCTGGTGGAGAAGGGTCAAAGTATCTAATGACCCACTCCTGCTCCTCAGTCCCATGTTTCTGTGCTCCATTCAGCCCCTCATACATGCTAGACAGGGACAGTTGGAGGCCACTTATTCCTATAATCTGGTCACAGAAACAGAGGAGACCATTCAGCCTCTCAAGACTGTCACACACGCTTTGAAGTGATTTGGGAAATGTAATTGGAAAATCCAGGAAAGAGCCCTCTCATCTCTCTTCACAGAGCTTCCCCTCTCTGCAACTTGTGCTTCATTTGTTGGTCATGCTGTAGACGCAGATTGACTCTGAATACAGCCCATATACTCACCAGAGCTGACTCACAAAATCATCTGTTCTTCCTGACTGCAATATTCGGTAATTGCACATTTATGAAAATAACACCCACTAACTCTCCAATAACAGATGTGAGAACATCAGAAACAGGGACAGGTCGTTCACTCCCCAAGCCTGCCTTGCCTTTCACTAAGATCATACCTGATCTGCTCTTGGTCTCAAACCCTCTTTCATAACCAATTCTTCATCGCCCTCAACTCTCTGTCAGGTCAATATCCATCTACCTCTTCTTCAAATACTTACAGTCATCTTGCTCCCTAACATTCTTGAGAAGAGAAACCCTGACATTTAATACCATTTGTTTTAAGAAAACACGTGTTGTTCCTATACCATGGCCTACTGATATGGACAAAAGAGGTTGGCTCAAGGGTTCAGATAAAAATGACGGGCCCTGATATCAAGGCAGTGGTTGGCTTTTGTTGACATCAAGGAGCTTAACAAAACTGGACATAATGGGAATCAGACTAAACTGTCCAGTGTTTGGAGACAAACATGGCACAAAGGATGTTCACCATCTCAGTTCTGGGTCACCTTTCTGGGAGATCCTCAGGGTAGCTTCCTCTTCACAAACAGCTTCAGCTGCTTCATCAATGTCTCCCGGCCCCCACCCTCCACAACATAAGATCAGAAATGGGGATGGTCACTGAAGATTCCACAATGTTCAGAACATTTGTTGCCCGTCAGCTCCTGAACTGGTCTGTGTCCATGTGCAGCAAGACCCAGACACCAGTCAGGTTTGTGCTGTTAAAGTGTCTGTAACATTCATGTAACAGCACTGCCTGGCACTGCACATTGCCACAGTAAAACAAGAGTTCATTCAGCAGCTCACGCTGGTTTCACAGGACTATGAGGAAGTTATTCAGCCCATTAACAGTATTAGAGTAGAACAGGGACAGCCCATTCAGTGCCTCCAGCCTATTACTCAGGAACAGAAGGAGTGTAGTGTGATGGACCACACCAGAGCCCCTCGAAAATATTTGAAGGCGGTAGCCTTGACTCTAATGTTTTTGTATTTTAAAGGAAATGTAAACTGTCTGTTCCAGATGCAATGTGACTGGTCAAACTACTTGGTGTGAAGCAAATACCATTTATTTAAACACGGAAGATAAAATGAAACCAAAGAAAGAGGAATTTAGAATAACGTAATTCTATTGGAGAAGTTAACAGAAAAATAGATCGTGGAGTGATTACTAATGAACTGTTCCAATACAGGAAAATCCCATAAACACAGCCCTTGGCAAA
The DNA here is from genome assembly GCF_004010195.1 of Chiloscyllium plagiosum. Lineage (NCBI taxonomy): Eukaryota > Metazoa > Chordata > Chondrichthyes > Orectolobiformes > Hemiscylliidae > Chiloscyllium > Chiloscyllium plagiosum. Next base: position 55,867 of record NW_025215294.1, read on the forward strand.
AAGGAATATTCAGACACAGAATGTCACAAACATTTCTCCAATCCAGGAATTAAAAACAGCAGCTAGAGAAAATTCAGAGAGAGTAGCAGCCAAGAGACACTCACTGAAGCTTCCAAATTTATGGAGACCCCAATAGTTTCTGATGTTACTGAGAAACCAAAACCCAGAGATCCTAATCTGTGAGAGCTGCATTAAAATAAACCCAAGGCCTCCCTCGCTGTTTACCCAGTGGTCTTAACTAGCCAACTCTATTCCTGAATCTTAAATGTGGCTGGAGCATTATTCATTCACATGACGTACTCTAACTTTTTTGTCCTCTCCGTAATTTTACCAGATAGTTGAACTGACTCAATACTTTTTTTAAATTTGAATGGGTCCACTAAACCTGGCTTTGAAGGGATTTCCTACCACTGGTGGCAATACTAACATGTCATCCCCACGGGAAATCGTCAAAGTTTCAGAGTTTTTATCTGCCACCTGCTTCATTCCACGCTGTGTCCTCTTCAGGTGCTGTTTACCTAACTCACCTACTCCATCTAATTTCTCTCTCACCTCAGATACATAATCCAAGTGTGAGATCTCCGATTTCTGTCCTGTCAGTTTATAGTTAATTAATTTCAAAGGACCTCTCATTTCATATACGAATATTAACTCAAAGGAAGTAAAGTGAGTAGATTTATTTGGGGCATCTCTGATGGTAAACAATATAATGAGACGCATTTATTTCAGTCATTCGGGTAATTCTGACAGTACACCGTTAGTATCGTCTTCAGCATCTGATGCCAACTTTCCAAGGCTCCCTGGGATTCGGGATGCGATGCACTAGATTTAAACTGCTGTATGCCAAAGCTATCCATGATGTCCTTAAACAGCTGATTGGTAAAATGAGACCCTTGGTCTGACTGCATCACACTGCATTGCCCACAGTGAGTAAAGAAAGCTACCAACTCCTCCACCCCCCTTTTTGCCTTAACACCCCATAATGGAATTATCCCTGGAAATCGGGTAGACACATCCATTATGATCAGCAGATATTGGTTTCCACTTTTATTTCAGAAATGGGAGCTACACAACTAATCATAACCCACCTGAAAGGTTCTTCGAATACAGGAATTGCCAATAACAGTGCTGGTTTCATTACCGACTGTGACCTACCTACCATTTGGAATGTATGACATGTACAACAAAAATTAACCACGTCCTTGTGCATTCCAGCCACTAGAAATGCTTTAGCCGAATCTTCCGTGCATCAACTCCTTTGGCTTTTTCCTTTGGTTTTCCTTCCTGTTGTAATGTATGACAGTGGGATCTTGTATCAAACTACTCCGAGGTCTGAAAGGATGAAACCGGACAGAACATCCAGCCTCAGCACGAGTGTCGGAAAAGGGAATGGGAACACAGTCCTGTCGACCCTGCAGAGACCCCCTTCCTAAAATCTGAGACCTTGTGACTGCATTTACAGAGCTTTCCCACAGACTGCACAGAAACAGCGGGAAAGGAGGAGGTCATAAAACACTTTGAGCCTCCCCCATTCTAGTTCATGGAAAAAATCTCCTCAATGTACTTACCCCACACGATATACATATCCGTTAATGGGAGTAACCTTGGGAAGCTATAAAATAGGCGGTGAAGTAGTATGATTGGTCCATTGAGTTTGCTACCCAACTCAATGTAATGATGGTTGGCCCTTCAATTCCACACCGTACGCCTGCTCTCCCACCATCC
>NW_025215294.1:58635-81772 GCF_004010195.1 Chiloscyllium plagiosum
GTTGACCTCCAATGCCATTAGGGAGGGAATTCCAGGATTCTGACCCAGTGACTGTGAAGGAGCGGTGATATATTTCCAAGTCAGGATGGTGAATGGCTTGGAGGGGAACCTGAAGATGATGGTATTTCCATACATCTGCAGCCCTTGTCCTTCTAGATAGACGTGGTCGTGAGTTGGGAAGGTGGTCTCTGAGGATCTTTGGTGAATCATTTCATTGCAGCATGTAGATAGTAAAACACTGCTGCTGCTGCTGAGCGTTGATGGTGGAGCATTGTGGATGAAGGGACCAGCCTTATCTTATACACTGAAGTGCTGGGCTCTTCCATCATGGAGGAAGGGGTTATTTGTGGAATCTATTCCTCCAGTGAGTTGTTTAATTGTCTCTAACGTTTCTAGACTAGGTGTGGAAGGACTGCAGAGCTTAGATCTGATCCTTTGCTTGTGGGATCACTTAGCTCTGTCTATTACTTATTGCTTATGCTGTTTGGTGCACAAGTTGTCCTGTTTGGTGGCTTCACCAGGCTGACACCTCATTGTCATGTATGCCTGGTGCTGCTCCTGCCCTCCTGCACACTCCATTGAACCAATGTTCATCCTCTGGATTGATGGTAATTGTTGCGAGGTGGATATACCAGGCCATGAGGTTGTGTGGTGTACAATTCTGCTCCTATAGATGAACCACAGCACCTGCTGCTAGATCTGTTCGAAGTCTGTCCTATTAAGCACCGTGATAGTACCACCCACAATGGTGGAGTCTATTCTCAATGTGAAGGTGTGACTTTGTCTCCACAATGACTATGCGGTGGCCACTCTTACCGATACTGTCATGGACAGCTACTTCTGCAACTGGCAGATTAGTAAGTCTGTGGTCAGTATGTATTTTCCTCTTGTTGGTTCCTTCACCACTTGCCAGTCTAGCAGTTATATCCTTTAGCACCCGGCCAGCTCGATCAGTAATGCTGTAGCTGAGATGCTCTTGGAGGTGGACATTGAAATCACCCACCCACAGTACATCTTGCGTCCGTGCTACCCTCAGTGCTTCCCCAAGTGTTGGTCAGCATGGAGGAGTACTGATTCATCAGTTGAAAGAGGCTGGTACATGGTAATTAGCAGGACGTTTCCTTTCCCATGTGTAAACTAATGCTATTAGACTTCATGGGATACGGAGTCACTGTTGAGGACTCCACGAGCAATTCCCTTTCAACTGTATCCCAATGTGCCTCCACTTCTGCTGTATCCGTCCATTTGATGAAACAGGAGATATCCGGGGAAGGTGATGGGGAGTCTGGGACATAGACTGAAATAGATAATTCACTCAGTACTTCTGACTGAAGATTGTTGCAAATGAATCAGCCTTATCTTATACACTAAAGTGCTGGGCTCTCCCATCATGGAGGAAGGGATTATTTGTGGAATCTCTTCATCCAGTGAATTGTTTAGTTGTCCCCAACGATTCTCGACTAGATGTGGAAGGACTTATACCTTACAGAATCATACCTTACAGACAATGTCAGGCTGTTGCTTGATGAGTCTGTTTATTTCTATTCACTGTTTCCTGCCAGCTGTCCCATTCCAGAAACATGCCCATAAATTAGCCCCAATCCACTTAGATTTGATTTTGCAAACTGGGCTTGGAGCTTTACCAAAATTTTTCTAAAAGTCAAACCGTGGGCGGCATGGTGGCACAGTGGCTAGCACAGCTGCCTCACAACGCCAGAGACCTGGGTTCAATTCCCCCCTCAGGCGACTGACTGTGTGGAGTTTGCATGTTCTCCCCGTGTCAGCGTGGGTTTCCTCCGGGTGCTCCGGTTTCCTCCCACAGCACAAAAGATGTGCAGGTCAGGTGAATTGGCCATGCTAAATTGTCCGTAGTGTTAGGTAAGGGGTATGGGTGGGTTGTGCTTCGGCGGGTCGGTGACGACTTGTTGGGCCGAAGGGTCTGTTTCCACACTGTAATGTAATCTAATTAAAATGTTTAGCATCCATTGCTTCTCTTTCATTTTGTCTCAAACATAATTCCCATTTCATAAATCTATGTTAGTGTTGTCTATTACTTTCAGCGCCAATAATTTCGCCTAAACCATTTACTTACTATGTTCTATGTTGCACGTACTCTACCATTTTCCCACACCAGCCTTGGTTTTCCTTGTATTGTTTGAGATTTCTGTGAAGACAGAACGGAAGTAGTGGCTTCATAGTTCTGCCATTTCCCTGTTCCCCATTCTCCATTCTCTGGTTTCAAACTGTAAAGAAACTGCACTTGTTTTCTCATATTTCTCACATTGACATAATTTAACAAGCTATTGCAGTTCACTCTTCTAATCCTTATGAATATAACTCTTCAGAAACACATCAATTACAGCCTTAAACTTCTCAATAATTGACCTTCCACACCATACACTCACAGGAGCATAGACTCTGTGCCAACAGAAATACAGCACGATCTATACTAGTCCCACTTTCCTACACCAGGCCCATAGCCTGGAATGTTATGCCACTTCCAAGTGCTCGTCCAAGCACTTTTTAACGATTGTGAGGTTACCCGTGATCATTCCCTTTTCAGGAAGTAATCCCAGAACCCCACATCCTCGAGGTGAAAAAATGTTTAAATCCTCTCTGAACCTCAAACCCTTCACTTTAAAAGTGTGCTCCTTTGTCCTTGACCCTCTGACTGAAAGGAACAGCTGCTGCCTATCCACCCTGTCTGTGTCGCTTATAATCTTATCCTTCTGAATCACTGACTCCTTAGCTTTCTCTGCTCCAAAGTAAACAACCCGAGCTTATCCATCCTCTCTCCATAGCTGATATGCTCCATCCCATGGAACATCCTGGTGAATCACCTCTGCACCCTCTCCAGTGCAATCACATCCTTCCTGGAATGTGGCTCCCGGAGCTACATACAGTACTCTATTTTGGCCGAACCAAAACTCTGTGTTGCTCTTATAATCTCCACCCTGATTAGGAAACGCTACACCTAAGGTCCAATTCTTAACTAGTCCATTAACCTGTCCAGTCACATTCAGGGACGTTTAGAGAAGCACAATCTGAGCTTCCCAGTGTGTTGCCATTCATTGAGTCCTCCCCTGCCTGGTTCCTTCTCCCAAAGTGCATCACCTCATATTTATCAGGGATAATTCCATCTGCCATTGATTTGCCCATCTGACCATTCCATCTGCACCTTCCTGTAACTTAAGGCATTCCTCCTCACTGCTAACCACCCAGCCAATCTTTATGTCAAACATACACTTACTTATCACACCTCCCCCACTCTCCACCGAACCCCCTCCACATTCACATTGTTTTTTTATGAATAAAACAAACAATAAGGGACATAACACTGATCCCTGTGGTACACCGGGGGAAATTGGTCTCCAGTCACACAAACTGCCTTGTCCCACCACCCTCTGCCTCCTGCCAATAAGACAATTTTCCTTGTAACTTGTCAAGTTATCCTTCATATTGTGAGATTTTACATTATTTCTCAGTTTTCCAGCTGGAAATTTGTCAAATGCCGTCCCACAAAACTAAACAATCTACCTCCTCCAACTAATTCAATCAAATCCATTGGATGTGACTTCCTTCTGATAAAGTCACGATAATTATCCCTGAACAAACCTTGCGACTTTGATTGGAATTCGATTTTCGCTTTCCCTATTTTCTCCAGTAGTTTCCTTAACAGTGATCTAATACTCGTTCGTCTATAGTTACCTGGTCTATCTCTCCCACCCTTACTGTGAAGTGGAATCGTATTAGCAGTTCTCCAGTTCTCTGGCACCTCTCCTGTGGTCAGATTCTAATTAAAATATTCAGTCAGAGTCTTTCCTCACTTGACCCCAACAGCCACCTGTGATTCAACTCATTCAGACATTGATATTGGTCCAAATTTATACAGAACAAAGCCTCAAAACCCTGCTCGTATTGTACATCTATCTGTTCAAGAGTTGTCCAGCCCATCTTCTTGCATTCTGTACCTGCATCCTCCTTCTCCCAAGTAAAATAGATGTGAAGGTCTCATGTTACAATCCATTAACGTTCTCCAGCTTGACACACAGATTGCCCCTTTGGTTTCTAACAGAGACTGTTTGCTGATTATTCTCTTCTACTTATCCGTGTAGAATATCATGGGATTCTCCCTTATCTCGCCTACTTGTACTTCTTCATATCCCTCTGTTATTTCGTCCTTTCGATGTTTCTAAGATTCACTACAATCACCTCTCATGTTTCGAAACTCGAGATTAAAGGCTGAGTTACCCCGTCAGACAACCTTGCCAACTTAGGGGTTCATTTAGAGAATGCCTTTTGCAGTTCCTCTGTAGTCAGTATATTCTTTCTTCGATTGGGACTCCGAACGATACACAATACTCCAAGTTTAGTCTCACCAACGCTCGATGCAACTGGTGCACAATATCCTCTATATTCCAATTACATTCACATGAATTTTTACTTTCCCATTTGCTTATGTTCTTCCCAATACCTCTCGCTTTAACTTTTCTTATGAGCTTACAGTGTGAGTTCTTTTAAAAAAGCTCATGAATATCCAAGTATACGTTATACATTGGTTCTTCATTGCCTATGACCTCAAGAACCATCTTCAACCCATTCCAAAAAATGTTTGCCACTTCTGGTTTTTCTTTCATCGATACATTACCATACTTCCCAGTTATGTTATTACCTTCTATATATCTAGTAGCCTGTTCTTTGTTATCGAGTCCAACAGATAGCTGACTGTGCATGACAAGATAACTGGTCTGTAGTTCACCACTCTCCATCTTCAACCTTTCTTAAATTGTTGGATAATATTTATAACCTTTGCCTTATCCAGATTAGCTAAATGCCTTTCGGGAATGTGTCGGAAAATGAAGTGAAAATCCGCGATGCAATCAGCATGTCTATTGCTGCTTCCTCTGAAATTCTTGTATGAAGTACATCGAGTCTGTCAGATTTATAAATACTCAATCCAGCTTTTTTTTCAAAGATGACCTCAACACTGATAAGAATGATCTTAGACTTTACTTACACAAGTCCCATGGTCACTTAGTATTTCTGGAAGAATTTATGGACATTCTTCCATGAAGATAGACACAAAGAAACTGTTTCATTTCCCTGTGATTTCTCTTTTGTCTGCAATAAATTATCCTGAACGCGCTCCAACTGTTCCACATTTGACCTTGTTTTTTTTTCATACATTGATAGACGCTTTTTAGCAGTCTTTATGTTTTTCTTTCGTTTGCACGTTTTTTGTCGCTTTTTGATTTTCTGCTCAGTTTCTTGATCATCCTTTGCTGGGTCCTCATTTCTCTGAATCCACTTTCTTTCTGCAAAACTTGACATTTTTCTAAGCTGCCTCCTTTCATCTAATAGATAGATGAAGATGGGGTTGAAAGTGATAGTCGGAGAGGAGGGTGGACCAGATTGATAGGAAGGTGAACATTCAAAAGGGCGGTGCTGACTTGGAAGGTTGGAGTAGGATAATGTGGAATTAGGGGAAATGGGGAAATGGGGAAATCCACTATGATCCCCTGTGGTTGGAGGGTCCCAAGGCAGAAGAGGAGGCTTTCTTTCTCCAGGCTTCTGGTGGCTCGGGTTTGGCAATGGAGCAGGTCCAGGACCCTTATGTCCTTGGTAGAGTGGGAAGGGGAGTTAAAGTGCTCAGCCGCAAGGCAATGGAGTTGTTCAATGTGACTGTCCCAGATATGTTCTCTGAAATGATCCACAAGTTGACCTCCTGCCTCGCCAATGTAGAGAAGACCACATCGGGGTTAATGGATGTAGTAGATGAGCCGTTCTGTCTCCTTTCATCACCTATCATCTTCATCTACCTATCGCAATTCCAGTTACCTCCCCCTTGCCGCACCCCTTCTCATTTATCTCTCAGCTCCCTTGGCCCATAAGCTTCATTCTTGATGAACGGCTTATGCTCAAAACATCGATTTATCTGCTCTTAGTATGCTGTCTGACTGTGCTTTTCCAGCACCACACTCTTAGACTCTGATATGTAGCATCTGTAGTCCCCACTTTCTCCTCACACCTTCAGGGCTTGCATGATTCAGATTTATAACGGTTACTTCAAATAAAACAAAAATTGTCGTGTACTCAAACAGCATAAAAGAAAACCAATACATTGTGGTCACTGGTCCCAAAAGGTCCTTTCCAGCAAAAATTCAATTAGCTCTTCTGATCAACACAAATTCCTAAATAACCTGATCTCGAGCTCAGTGCTCGACATAATGTTAATGCAAACCATCTCACACGTGGTCACAAAATCCATTTTCCCCAGCATCAGCATTCAATTGGGTTAACACAGTTTAGATATAATTTAAACAGTACATTATTACTGCAGTACCCACAAATGAGTATATCTCATTTCCTGTTTTATAACATGCCCAACATTTGTATTACAGCTTTCACTTTGACATATAACTCCCATCAATGTTTGCTCCTCCTTGCTGTTTTTGCACTCCACCTTACTAGAATCTGTGGAATCTGAGCGATGTGGGCTCTGGGGAGATTAATGGTAGAGGTCATCTCGCCACATAATTTATGATCTTCTCAAACAATATTTTTTCCAGATCTCCCGTGATGCTGTGGAATGGAGAAGGACAATGATCTTCCAACAATGCTCTGTGTTCCCCCAGAGAGCTGAGACAGCTCCAACCTGGGTGGGAACCTTACAGCAGGCTGGTAAAGTGTTGCTGCTGCTGTACAGGGTTTTAGAGAGATCACATCTGGAATAGTGTGTACTGATTTAGTCTCTTCAATGAAGAAAGGATGTTGTAATGTTGGAAGCCGCTCAGAGATGATTCCTGCAATGAAGTGCTAGCTTATAACGAAAGGATGGTCAGGTTGACCCAGTAGCCATTGGAGTTTACAAAAATTAAAGATTGTCCTATTTCAACATAGATGACAGAAGGAGTCAACAAGTGAAGCGAATTACGCAGATAGTGGAGGAACCATTCCGTTCTCCAGCCTGTTACACAGGAACAACAGGAGGATATTCAGGCATTTGACCCTGTTACACCAAATCAGGACGCGACTATTCAGCCTCTGGAGCCTGATATACATTTACAGAAGGAGGCCAATCAGCCCCTCGAGCCTATAACACTGGATCCAGAGTAGGCCATGCTGCACCAGTATCCTGTCGCACAGCAACAGAATCAGTCCATTTAGCCTCCTCAAGTCTATAACATAGGAACTGGAAGATGTCACAGAGTGATTGGAGCTTGTTAAACTGGGATAATAGGAGACCATTCAGACCCACCGAGCCGATTGCAAGGGAATTGGTTAAGGATAAAAACTATCTGACACTTCTTTCATGAGAAAGGAAGAGGTAATTCAGACACGTCTGTAGTTTGGGAACAAGAGAAGACCAAATACTCCATCAGTCCCATCTCCAGGATACATGCGGAGACCACCTGTTATGGAGAAGTATGAGAAGACCCATCAGCCCCTCAAAATGTTACACAGCAACAGAAGGATTGCATAATCCCCCAACCCCCTAAATCATCATTGATAGAAGGTCATTCTGGCCTTGGAGACGACAACATGGGAACACCAGAAAGACGTCACCCCATCGATTTTGTACACCAGCAGAATGATGACTCCAGTCAGCCACACATGCCTCAAACAGCAATTGGAGCAGATCTCTTAAAACCTTTTTGCCGATTAAACAGGATTCAAAGAAAACGTAAACGTTTTTGAAAGGGAAGAAATTATAATAACTGTATACATTTGGGAGAAAAATGTAACGATAAACTATTGTAATTTAAAACAATTATTATAATCCATTGTTGAGGACATTTGCAAAGATAAACCACAATCCATCAGTCAACATGGGTTTACAAAGGACAAATCAAGTTTGAAGTGTTTGCTTGAGTTACTTAAAGATGTGACAAGCAAGGTGGATAGTAGGATTCCTGGAGATGGAATGTATCTGGTCTTCCTGAAGGCGTTGGATATGTCGCTTCTCCAAAGAGTAAGTGGTAAGATCAGACATCATGGGTTTGGGAGTAATTTATTAGCTTGTATTGAGGATTGGTTAACCAACAAAATGGAGTCAGATGGAATAAATGTGTCATTTTATTTTGGCAAATGCAATATGTGGGTGCCATTGATTTCAGTTCTCATTTGCGATCGATAGTATTACTGTACTCAGTTGACGGGATAGAAAGTACGACACCACATTTTCAGATGACACTAACATTGGTGGGAAATTACATCAGAGTGATAATGCAAGAGATTTTAAAACAATATGGATAGGTTGGGCGAATGGGCCAACATTTGGAAAGGAAAGTTAAAGTGAATAAATATGTGGCTATTCAAGTTGGCCAGTACAATAGAAAGACAAATTATTATCTCAATGGAGAGAAAGTTCAAAGTGCTTAGGTGCAGGGGGATCTGGGCGTCTGCTTGCATATCACAGAAAACCTGCTTGCGGGTATTACAGGTAATGAGAAATGCAAGCATAATTTCTGAGTTTATTTGTAAAAGGATAGAGTAGAAAGGTAGGGAGTGTTGGTGTAACTGCGCAAGGCATTAATGAGGCTGCAACTGGAGTACAGTTTGGGTGTCCTGCAGAATGAAGTATTTCCATTGGAGACAATTCAGAAGAGCTTCATTAGATTTATTCCATATTTGAAGTGTTTGTCTTATGAAGAGAAAATCAGCAGTTCATGCCTATACTCTCGAGTTTATAAGAATAAAAGGAGATCTCATTGAGGGCTGTAAAATGCTAAAAGTAATTGCAAGTGTAGATATGGAGTTGAGTTTCTTCCCTGTGGCGCAATCTACAACAACAGACAAGAGTTTTAGGATGGAGAGATGGCAGGAAAGTGGAACAGAGGCTGCGATGACATCAGACATGATTGTATTCAATGGCGGAGCAGGTTCGAGGGTTTGGATTCCTCACAGATGCTCCTTGTTCTTATTGAACCCTTCGACTGTGTTGCACAGGAATGGGGGAGGCCTGGGTATCATACCGGAAACAGGCACTCAGGATAAATCAGTCTCAATCAGTTAGAGAGAACATAACCAGTAGGGTCACACAGTGACCAGCGCTCGGTTCTCAACTATTTACAATCTATACTAATGATCAGGAGGATGGAACAGATATACAGATGCTGAGTTGGGTGATGTCGCTGTGGTAAGCAAGAGATTAAATTATCAAGAGAGGGTGGAGGGTCTACAGATAGATTCAGAGAGGTTAAAGGCAATAGATAATAGTTTGGCAGGTGGAATTTAACATGATATAACTTGCCATTTCATATACAATAATAATGGAAGGCAGTATGTGACTGAAATGGAGAGGGATTACAGGACTTAATGACACTGTGTACTGGTGGGTTCACTCAGACCCGTTCAGACATGGGAGGTTTTGCTCCATCCTTGATCGTCTGCTCCCAGACACTACAAGTGACCCCATTGCTCTCCGTACACATGGAATACGTTGATGTGGTTGATTTGTGGTGGGCCTGACGTTTTGAAACGTGCATCAAGGGGACGGCCTTTATCCAAAATATATTCATTTCTTTTTACGTGGAGACCCGATGACGATGGGAATGGCTGACTGCTTCTGAATGAAGACTGCTTCTGAATGAAGAGGCCGTGACTGCTGCCAGGACAGTGGATATTCACCAACATGATGTAGTGTGCATGGCCACGCTGCAACATTAATAGAGAGAGCGAGCTCCTTCAATTCCTCTACCTCTGCCCATTGACATGGGTACTCTGCAGATGCCATGTACACCATTGGGAATCCCACTATACTGAATACACCCGGCAGCTCCCTGCTGTGGGAGAAACAATGTATTTACCTCATCCACCACATACACCCTCCATCACCGAATGTTGACATTGATGTTGAGATACTGGGAAATGATGGATATGTCACCCGGTCCTGCCTGGAACGTTCTGGATCATAGAAGCTGAATGAAACTGTGACCATAACGGCCACTGGCAGCACGAATCCTCCCCCTGGTGTGAAGCTGCAGGTCGTGTTCAAGGAGGTGACACCGCTCTGTGACCAGCTCCTTGTTCAGTCAGTGTCCCCTCACACTGTGCTCCTGGGTTAAATGGAGCTTGGGAAGCTGTTCCTGGAAAATCCGGGGTGGGTCCAGCAGATCCCTTTCCCCACACAGGGTCACTCCGTAGTTTCAGAGCTTCCCCTCTGTACAGCCTCTGCTCCATTTTGAGTTCATGTTACAGACCCAGATGCTGTAACTGCAGTCCCCAGGCTCCATCGAAAGTTGGGTCACCAAATCCTCAGGTCTCCCTGAATGTCTGAGGCAGCTCACAGCACAACCGCCAGCAAACCACCCACAGCCCCTCCACTAACCTTTCAATAATAGGAGTCAGTCAGAAACCCCTGAGCTACAAGTGTTGTGGACCAGGCCAGATCCCCGCAAAATATTTTAAGAAAGCCGCTTAGTCCCAAACCTATTCTTATTTTAAACATAGATGTGAAGTGTGCGTTCCAGATATGTTGTGACTGGTCAAACTCTCAACATTAAGCAAAATATAATATATTCAAATCTTTTATTTAAAATCCAGTCGAAGAAAAGAATATTTTGGGATAGCTTACATGTTGGAACACTTACACAAGCAATAGATACCGTACCTTCTTGGTATACACTGCTTTGCACAATGATATATTCAAATATAGATTCTTACATGCAATTTTCTGATCCAGGAGAAATCAACATCAACAGAGATCTAAGAGAGAAAAGCAGCTGGGGATCACATATTGATACTTCCAACCATTCGAGGATCTCCAGCAGCTTCTGAATGCTGCAGCTAAAAACAAAACGAGAAAAACCTGGTCTGGGAGAGCCGGCCACTGCCCTTCGATTATTACCACCGTTTAATGAAACCTAAAGGCCTCCTCAGTTCTTTACTCAAACTGTGTTCAGACTGCAGTTCTGCACCTCTGCCTTTAGAACCTCTCTTCAAAAACAACCTAAGAGAACATAACCTCTTTACAGTGATAGTAAACTCACAACTTACCTTTCATAAAATGATCCATCAATATACAAAGATGGATTCATTTTAGACCTCCTAACCTTCCTCTATTAGTATACTGAAATGTATATATATTACATTGACTCTGAGCATACAAATGTTCACAACTAGATTCGATTTCAGTCATTTCACTCCTGCCACAGAATGCCTTTGCCTTTCTTCATCCAAGTCTCCACAACGTGTCAAACCTTAGGTTTCTCGCCCTATCAACGGTATAATTTCAAATTGAATGGCAGCAATAATATGCTCAATCGAAAGAGACTGGCATTCTTCTCCCTAAATTTCTTCAAAAACTTTAAGGGGTCACGATCAGTAATAAAGATTTGTCTCAGGTATGTTATTCACAATTTAAATGCTGAAATGTTGTAACACCAACACCAAGCTCAAGGCCTCCTTCCCCATTGTGGAATAAATCTGTTGATGTTTCCACTGGACGCTCCAACCACACATTACGTAACGGAGCACTTCTCATCTCTCCAATAGTCCCTCTGAATGACATAGCTCCTCATGTCTCAGCATAAAAGAATTACATACTTCTGTGCCTCTTAATGCTCTAACCTCTTTACCTGCTACTCCTGGCCTATGCCAGCAAACCTTACTCTCACAGGGATATGTTTTAAGAAGATCTCGCACATTCTTCTCAATCCCTCACAGAAACCAGACTTTGATTTCTGAAGCAAATCATTATCATCAGCCATTTCAGCTTCTAATCTTGCCGTTTTAACTCTCTGCTCTTCCACACGAATTCTCAGGACTGCAGGAAGTGAATTGTTGTACTTCTCCAAATTAAGAATCTCTCTAAGAGTGCCATTGGTTTGCTCTGTTTTTAATGCCCTTCCCACTTTACAAAATTACTTTGTTCGATTCTTTCAAACTCAATGTGCGTTGAACCAGGGACACTATTTTAGATTCCTGAAACAATGTCTGTCGGCTTCTGGCACAAGCTCATATGCACTTCAGATGGCTTTCTTCACCTCCTCCTCCTCAGACACCGCCTCCAATGGGGATGCAAATACCTATCAGCTTTGTTTGAATCAACTAAACCCACATGGTCACTGGGCACTGCATTTGTTTAGCCACTTTCTCAAATGGAATTAAACATGGAGATGTTTAATGGATCTCAAATGGAGATCTCCCCCATTCTTCTCATCAAATTTAGATAATGCCTGGGTTTATTAAAAGAGATCTCCATCAGGCCTTTGGCTACTATGGGGTTGCTCATCCTCACTATTGTCCTTATCCAGCCTACCTTCATCTCGACCCTATATGTCAACTTTCCTCTCTAATTACTAACCTTTGAAGTTGAAACTCTGTGCTTTTCTTCTCTCTTTTTCTTTCTTTCTTCTTCATTTCCTTTTCTTTCATTTCTACTTTTCATCATAATTCAAACAGTTTCAATTCCTTCTCATGTTCAAGGCGCCTCATTTGAAATTGAATTCTAGCCATTTCCAAAGACTCTGAAGGCGGTTCCACCAAATGTAATTGCCAAGCTCTGGCTGTAATTATCTCTCATTTTCTCACAGACAAACACAACCCCAACTCCAGTTTGTCTGCCAATTCCTACAGCTTTGCCTTCATTACCTTTTGTAAAACCCCCAACTTCACTTCTTCCACACCCCAAGAACTCTTAATGACTGAAATAATCTTTATACACAAAACACTGTTTAAACCATCCGAATTCAACAACCGGAACCAAAGAACCAAACAACTACCTTACGCGACCTTTGAACCCAATACTCTCTCGGTGCATACTCTCCAGTGTCTGCGTGAGCCTATTCTGGATGCTCTGGTTTCCTCCCACAACCCAAAGATGTGCATGTCAGGTGAATTGGTCATGGTTAGTTGTGCATAGTTTTCAGGGATGTGTGGGTTAGGTGCCTTAGTCGGGGTAAATGTGTAATAATAGACGGGCGGAATGGGTCTGGGTAGGTTACTTCTCGGAGGGTCAGTGTGGACTTGTTGGGTCGCATGGCTTGTTTACACACTGTAGGGATTGTAATTCTAAACCAGTTTGGTATTATCGATTTAGAACCAGACAAGAGACCCCAGTTTGCAATAGACCAACCAGACTGCCTCAAACTATTTTAAGAAGGTAGCTTGGATGCCAACCTTTCCTTATTTTAAAGGTAGATGTGAAGTGGGAGTTCCAGATGTGATGCAATGAGTCAAACCACTCACCATTAAGCAAAACACAACATACTTAAAGACTCTAATGAAAATCCATACAAAATGAAGAGGAAGTTAGAAGAATTTAACGATTGGAAACCATAACCGAATAATGAATACCGTACCTTCTACAAATGAACTCTTCCAATATACCAACATCCCGTAAACACATCCTTTGGAAAAATGGAACATTCAGACATATATTCTTGCATACAGTTCTCCAATTCAGGAGGAAACATCTTCAAGTCAGGTTTCAGAGAGAGTAGCAGCTGGGGATAAGTTACTAGGCCGTTGCTACTGCTATTTATTATAAACCCTAAAAGTGTCGTAAGTCATTTACTTGAGCCGTTTTCAGTCGGCAGTTTGGCCTTTAAGATCTCTTATTTAAAGAAAGGAGAAAATAATGTTTTTTTTTAAGTGACAGCATTGTCACACACTTTAGATCCCTGGCCCTTTACTTGAGAGGGACAAATACAGGTACAGACGAAGTTACAAGGATGTGTCTCATAACTTCTGAAACACCCCTGTCCATGGACCATCACATGGGACATACCAGGAAGTGAAACACAGCCTGACACACACCATTTCACTGTTTCTTAGCTTCACAATGCCAGCACTCGATACACTAGGGAGGCATAAACAAAGGCCAGGGAAAGAAACAGAGGGACAGAGATTCACATTAAAGACAGAAAGAGACAGTTAATTAACTGAAAAGATGTTGTGGAAATATGGGGAAAAAGACAGGGCAGTGGGACTAACTGGAGAAGTGAGAATCTTCGAGAGTAAACTTAAAAGTATCAGAACATTGAATAAAGGTATTGTCAGATCAGCTGAAATGGTTTGTTACATCAAATTCTGAATCTGCTTGACAGAACACCACAAACAACATAAACTGGGACAAGATGACAGCCCAGCATGGAGAGCTGTGCCGACCATGCTAGTGTGTTGCTCAGTTAATTGCACTATCTGACGAGCATAGAGAGTATTGCAAACTTTACTATCAAATGCTAACTATACTCGCATCAAATTCCTACAATGTCGTCAATGAGAAGATTTGCTGTGTGTGTATTCATCAGAGACTGAGAGAGAGTGTGTGTGTGCGGGATTGGCGTGGTTGAATGCGAAACTCGTTGTTTGAGAAGAAACGCACATGCAAGAAACTATTTTAAATAAGAACAACTGGCAGGCTTTTTGTTAATCAACAGAGAGAGAACGAGAGAAGTTTCATGGACAGATACGGTAAAGTGTTTGAGAATGTCAAAATAAAGCTATTGCCAGAAAAAACAGCAATATACATCGGCATGCACATGAATGACAGATGGATGGGAGTTTGGTGTGAGGTCAAATCAGATTTGCTTCGGCAGTTTGAAGCCGGGAGTGTCAGCAGCAGATTATTGGCTTCATTAAGACTGTATTTCATAGCTCAAGGTTCAAACAGCAGATGGACTAAGCCAATGAGATATATTTTGGAGTGGCGAGTAGTTCAAGTTAGAAATGGTCAGGGCATGGTGTCAGGAATCAGCTCATGGTCAAAGGGATCCCCCATAGTTGTGACTTGTCTGCTTCAGCCGCAGATATTGGCCAGGGATGAGATGGAAACAGTGGAAGGAAGTGGAGCTTGTAACCAGAACAGTAGAGAGTGACCTCCATGCGGCTAACAGTTAAATAACAAAGGCAATGATACAATAAATTGTAATTCTCCGCTGAAACATAGAGACCCATGAGTAACACTGCCAGAGCAGAGAGTGAGACAGTAATTGAACACATTCCTTGATAAAGTTAGTAGTGGTCTGTAGAGTGAATATATGGATCGAGAGTTTCAACAGGAAAATAATAGTGACAAGAAGTGTAGACTATATAAAAGAACAGTAATACAGTCATAATTGGTTTATAGAAAAAAGAATTGGACAGCGACACTTACCAGGAACACCAACGATAGCCAGGAAAGGATAATAAAAATATTGAATAATGAGAAGAGGGTAATAGATCTGCAATGATAATGACCACCAATAAAATGCAGAAACATACCAAACATAAATGGATGTTGGAACATGCCAGTCTAATGTTCCCAGATTCGGATACATTTTTGGAACATTCCAGTCTAATGTTCTCAGATTCTGATCTCTCCGCTCCCTCTCTAAATCTGCTGATCCCTGTCAGTGCTGTCTGTGATGGTCCAGCTCACACTTTGGGATAACACATTGAATGGCGCCTATTTATCATTTAAAGATGGAAACCCTCCACTGGAATTATTAGAATCCATGGAGATTGGCATTAATCACAGTCACTGAACAAACACTGGGAAACTGAGCAAAGGCTACGACAATGGATCAATGGGCTCCGCACAACAATCAACAGACAGGAGGGTTCCCTCCCAGTTGGGGAACACTTCAGTGGTCCCGGTCATTCAACCACGGACCTTCGGGTGACCATTCTTCAAGATGGACTTTGGGACAGGCAGCAGCGACAAGTGGCCGAGCAGAGGCTGAGAACTAATTTCGGGACCCATAGGGAGGGCCTCCACCGGGGCCTTAGGTTCATGTCACATTACAGGTGACCACCATTGCACTGTACACACACACACGCAGGCACTCCTATACACGCACATACATACGGACACACGTACACAGACACGCACACAGACACTCACACACACACTTACAGACACGCACACTCACACAGGCATCCGATCAGAGACTTAGACCACTCTACACTCATGCACACACATATACACTCTCTCTCACTGACACTTAACTCCCCCCACCCAAGTCACGCACACACTCCCACACTCACACATGCACCCCCTCACAGACTTAAGACACTCTACATCACTATACACACAAATACACTCCCTCTTACACTCACAACCCCCAACCAAGACAAACCCACACACAAGCAGACAAAAACCCACATGCACACATATATTTTGTGAGTTGAATTTGTACTTGCAGAGTTACATTGTACTTTGCTCAAAAACTGCATGAATTCATGTAAAACTCTGTTATCTCACGTTTCAGATTAGAATCAATCTAAACATCATGGTATAGACAGAGAGCACGGGGGCGAACACCTTCAACATATTGTCTAGCTAACACTCATTGTTACAGCTAACCTGAGAATGCAACTTTAAAATAAAAAGGTTTTGTGATTTACACATGAAAGAAATGAAACTATAATGGTATTCAATGAGATGAAAGACTCTCAAATCAAGGTATTTTTCAATGTCTCATTTCCGTTACATCACAGTGTAAATTTTTGCTATGTATTCTGTACCTTAGAAGTGAGTCTTCCACTATCACCTGATGAAGGAGCGGCGCTTCGAAAGCTAATGTGCTTCCAATTAAAACCTATTGGACTATAACCTGGTGTTGTGTGACTTTTAACTTTGTATACCCCAGTCCAACACCGGCATCATCAAATCATGACTAAACAAACATGCTCAGTTAACCAGTTCCACACATCACTTTTCATATCACGATAAAAGGGAACATTTACTGGGTTTGGATGGAATGGATGAGGGTTGCTGAGGGATGGACCATAAATCTTTAAATTTTTAAATCTTGTTTTTTTAACTTGTACATGAGAGCATTAACAGGACACTGCAGGGGTCTATATATGTTCCGCTCTGTTTATGAAAGGAGGCAATTATAAAATATCAGATTGGTACCATAAAAACAGTCAGGTGGACAAGTTTCTAGATACCTTAACCCAAATTATAATACCTATTTACCAGTGTGAGGCTACTCCTGGTTTTAAGTTCCCTGTTATCAAATCCTTTCATAACCTTGCAACAGAGCATTGAGATTGGTGCTCAGCAACTGCCGAAGCAATTCTGTCCCTATGGGCCTCTTACAGAGGGATAAGAGAATACCATTCAGCCCATATTAGCCTGTTGCTACTTGAAAAGGTGGAAATCGAGAATATTGGCACATTTTGCCAACAGAATCATTCAAAACGAAGAGATGTGTAGCTGCAGCTGTATGAGGTGTTATTGAGAGGGCACCTGGAGTACTTGGTGTTGTTTGTGTGTCTGTAACTGAGAAGGGATGGACCTCCATCAGATACAGTTTAACGGCTGCTCGTAATCCACGGGTTGCTGTCTCATTTAATGTCTCGGGTCTGTTACGCAAGAATAGGAGGAGGTCCTTCACCTTTCCAGTCTATTACAGTGAGCCACGAGGAGCCCATTCAGCCTCTTGAGCCTGTTACAGAGGGGCAGGAAGTGTTTATCTAACTTTCAAGTCTGTTACGCAGAAATATTAGTTTTAAATTAGTTTTGGAATAGGAAAGACCTGATGTAAACATTAAAGTCCTAACTTTGAACATGGCCAATTTTGAAAGTGTTAGGCGAGCCCTGTGAAAGGCTGATTTGAATATCCTATTGACAGGTAAAGGGATGGTTGGAAAATGCAAGGCCATCAAAACTTGGTTTCAGAGAGTCCAGAGCCAACGTGTTCCCATTAGTGAGAGGGGCTAGGCTGGTCTATGCAGGGAGTGTGGATGGCTAGATATATTGATGCTCTGATCAAGGTAAGGAAGGAGGCATATGTCAGGTAGACAGAGCTGAGATCAAGTAAATCCAGAGACGTGAAAAGGACAACAAGTATCTCGTCAACGGGGAAATCGGCCAGAAAAATGTGGACAAGAGATGGCTTTAGAAATAGGGTTAACGAGGCATTAAAGAAATTCTACAAATCCTTTAATGGCAAAAGATTAACTAGGTAGAGAATAGGGCCCCTTAAAGATCAGTAAGACTACCTATGTTTGGAACCACAGGAGATTGGAGGGATACTAAACAAGTATTTCTCCTCAGTATTTAATGTGGAGGAGGTTACCAGAGAGAATCAAGAAATATATAGTGATACCTTGAAAGTGTCTGTATTACAAGGAGGCGTTGGGCATTTTAAAACACATAAAGGTGAACAAATCCCTGGGACCTGAGCAGTTGTAACCCAGATGTTTGTGGGAAGCTAGGAAAAAGCTTGCTCAGCATTTTGCTGACATATTTGTAACATTGATTTCCATAGTGAGGTGTCAAAAGACTGGAGGGCTGATAACATAGTGTCATTATTTAAGAAAACATAATAGATTGGTTAGCAAGGTAAGACTGCCTGGAATCCAGGGAGAGCTCGCCATTTAGATCCAAAATTTTCTTGAATATTGGAGACAGGGCGCGACAGTGACATTTGTTCATTAAACTTGGAGACCAGTGACGTGCCGCAAAGTTCAATAGTGGGTCCACTGCATTTTGTCACTTATACAAATCATTTGCATTTGAGTATATGAAGTATGGTCAGTACTTTTGTAGATAATACCAAATTGGTAGGTGTAGTCGACAGTGAAGCATGATCTCTCAGACTATAATGGGACTTTGCTTAGGTGAGCTGAGGAGTGGCAGATGGAGTTTATTTTAGTTAAATGTGAGGTGTTGCAGTTTGGCAAGACAAATCAAGGCAAGACATATAGGGAGGGTCTTGTCGAAAGCTGCCAATCAAGGAAAACGCCATAGAAATTTTAGATTCCCTACAGTGAGGAAACAGGCTATTCGGCCCATCGAGGCCACACCGAACCTCTAAACAGTATCCCACTTGACAAACCCCTATCCTATCCCTCTGAGCCTGTATTTCCCATGACTAATCCACCTACTGAGCTACTGTGTCACCTGGTGGTGCAGGTTCTCCATTCCTTGAAAGTGCTATCACAGGTAGATAATGTAGTGAAGAAGGCACTTGGTGATCTTCCCTTTTTGGTCCGTGCTTTGAGTCTAAACATTTTCTCACATGTTGCATCTGTACAGGACATTGGTTTGGCCACTTTTGTAATACTGCCTTTAATTCTGGTCTCCCTGCTGTCGGAAAGATGTTGTCAAACTTGAAAAGGTGCAGAAGAGATTTAAAAGATTTTTGCAGGTGTTGGAGGTTTAGAGTTACAGTGAGAGTTTGAATAGGTTGGGACTATTTTCAAGTGTTGCGGCTGAGGAGGGACCTTAAAGGGGTTTATAAAATCATGAGGGGCATAGATAAGGTAAACAGTCAACGTCTTTTCCCAGGATAGACGAGTCCAAAATTAGAAGTCAAAGGTTGAAGGTGAGAGGGGAAAGATTTAAATAGGGACAAGAAGGACAACATTTTCACACAGAGACTGCTGTGTGTATGGATTGAACAGACAAATGAGGTGGTGGAGGCAGGTACAATTACACCATGTAAAAGGCATTTGGATGGATACATGCATGGGAAGTAGTTAGAGGGAGATGGGCCAAGTGCTGGCAAGGGGGGACGAGATTTATTTAGGATATTTGGTGGGTATGGGCGATCAGACCAAAAGGTATTTTTCAGTGCTGTACATGTCTGAGTCTCTATTGCCTCTTGCGTGTATAACACAGGAACATGAGGAGGCTATTCAGCTTCTGATTTAATCAATTACTGAGAGTAAAATACAAAAATACATCATTCAGATTTTAATGGTGTTCACAGAAACAGGAGAACGGTTTTTAGTCAAGAGAAGCTTTCAGGAATGTGAAGAGGCCATTCGGGCCCTCAACCCCATTCCACAGGAGCAGCAGGTGAGCACAGAGCTATTGGAGCCTGTTAGTCAGGAGCAGGAGGAGGACATCTACTTTCGCAAACCTTGGATCAGGAGGCAGTCACTCAGCTGCCCAAAATTGGGACACAGGAACAGGACGCAGTCATTCAACTGCTTGAGACTGGGGCACTCAGAGGTCAAAACTGGGGCACAGGGAAATCTGGAGGTTATTGAGGCCCAGCATCCTGTTATGCAAGGACAGCAGGAAGTGCCTCACTCCCCATCAATATGGGACACTGGGAGAGAAGGGGACTTTGCGTGGAACAAACAGAAATATTTGAATTAGTTGCATTAGTGGTCCATTCAATCCTGCCCCACCATTCACAAAGACCACAGCTGATCTGATTGTGATTCCCTCATTCCATTATACGGATACTCCCCTCTCTGCAGCCTCTGCTCCTTTTGTTGGTCATGTTGCAGACTCAGATGAAGCAACAACACTCACCATGACTCATCCAGAGGGTCGGGTCTAGGGATGAGTCAGCATTTGAAGGGTCCAATTACAAGAATGAAAACACAAAATAAGGTATTGCCAGATGTTTTAGTTCTCTCACATTCTCAATCCAACTCACAAAACCACCCTATCCATTATACTTTCAGGATGGAGCACTGTGTAGATCCGGCGAGCGTATAGCTGAATACAAGCAGCAATATCCAGAATGGAACTCTGTGCAGCCCACACCAATGCTTGATCTATAATCATGGGCTAAATGTCCAGCGTGGGGAGCTGTGCAGACCGCACTGGTTCATTCATGTATAAACCCAGACTGTTGCATTGTTCGGTAACATTGTGTTAGATCACTGCCCAGTGTGGGGAAACATATAACAAATGCTGGAAGTGACAGGATGTGCAGTTCCCATCCATTTCCAGCTCCATATCTCCACTGTACCTTGACAAGGGATGCTGCGAATGTGAAAATCACTGCGAGGAAGAGATGTAAATGGAAACAATTTAAATACCAATAGTTCGGATTCAGGCGCATATCACTAGTATTTTAAGTTGAAATAATTGAGATAATATCGAATGAAGTTTTGTGAACGGTGCTAAGAAGTAAGAGGGGGATGGTGATGTTATAGTGGTTGCACTATAAGCCTCCAAATAATCAATGGGATTTAGAGGAACAAATATTCAGGAAGACTGGCGAGGCGTGCAGAAGTAATAGGGTTGTTATAATAGGTGATTTCAATTTTCCTAACATAGACTGAGACTTCCAGAGGGTTACAAACTTAGCTGGAATGTACTTTGTTAAGTTTGTTCAGGAAAGCTTCCACAAGCAGCATGTAGAGGGTACTACTCGGGAAGTGACTAGAGCTGTATTAATTTTAAAATAGTTATGGTCGGGACAAAATTAGTCCACAGTTTCAAGTACTAAATTGGGGCAAGGCGTATTTTGTTGGAATTAGACAGAGGATTGCAGGGGTTGATGGGAGTAGTTTGTTTCGAGGTAAAATGATCCCGGGGAATTTGGAAGGCTTCAAAAGTGAGATAGCTCGAGTTCAAGGTCTACATGTTCCTGTGAGGATGAAGGGAAAGTGAGGCTGGAAGAGAGAACCCTGGATGACAAGAATATTGAGGCTCTGACCAGAAAAAAATGGAGGCGTGGCTCAGGTACAGGCAACAGGGACCAAGGGAATCCCTGGATGTACACAGGGAATACAGGAGTTTAGTGAAGAAGGAAATCAGCAGGGCGAAAAGCGGGTATGAGATAGCCTTGGCTGAGCAGATTAATGTGAATCCAAATTCAGTATAGGAAAGAAAAAGAACAACCAGAGAAAGAATAGGACGTCTTACAATCCAAAATAGGCATGCCTGTGTAAAACCTCAAGAGATGGGTGAGGTCCTCAATTCCCCTTCTGTGTTTGCCATGAAGAAAGACATGAAGACCTGTGACCTTTGGGAGGTTAGTTGTGATACCTTGGTACAGTCAATATCACAGCAGAGGTGCTGATGGACATATTAGAATGCATAATGTCAGATAAATCTCTTGGTCCTGACCATACATACCCAAGAGCACTGCAAGAGGCAAGAGAAGACAGTTCATGGGCCAAGGTCCTGGAAGACTGGGCGGTAATAAATGTGCCCTTATTCAAGAAGGGCTGCAAATAAATGTCTGGGAAGTATAGACCAGTAGGCTTCACATCTGGTTTCGCTAAACCGCTTGAGAAGGTTCTGAGATATAAGATATGCATGCATTTGGAATGACAGAGTTTGACTTGGAGCAGTCAGCATAGCTTTGTGTATAGCAAATCATGCCTTACAAATTTTGTTAGAGTTTTTGAGGAAGGGACCAGGAAGGTTGACAAGGGCAGGGTGGTGGACATAGTCTATATGGATTTCAGTAAGGCCTTTGATATGGTTCCACATGGTAGGCCGCTCTGGAAGGTAGATCGCATGGACTCCATTGTAAACCGACAAATTGGCGACACAATTGGCTTGACGTTATGAAACAAATGGCTGTGGTGGAGGTATGCTTGTCGGACTGGAGGCCTGTGACTAGTGGAGTGCCTCAGTATTAGGTCCTGGGCCCATTGCTGTTTGTTATCTATCTCAATGAGTTAGACCAGAGTGCACAACGCAAGGTTAGTAAGTTTTCAGATGACATTAAATTAGGAGACATCATTTACAATGAGGAACATTATCAGAAGTTTCAGCAGTACCTTGCTCAGCTGGAGAAGTGGGCTGAGAAATAGCAAATCGCATTTAATATAGATAAGTGTGACGTCTTGCTTTTTGGAAAGTCAAATCCAGGTAGGAGTTTAATGATGAATGAGAGGGTCTTAAGGAGTGTAGTGGAACAAAAGGACGTTGGAGATCAGGTGCACGGTTATCTGACATTTGAGTCACAGATACACAGGACAGTGAAGTAGGCTGTTGGCATACTGGCCTAGATCAGGGCATTGAGTATAGAAATTGAGACGTTATGTTGCAGTTGGAGTATTATGTTCAGTTTTGTTCACCTTGCTCTAGAAAGGATATTATTGAACGAGAAAGAGTGTAGAAGAAATTTACAAAGATGTTTCCTGGACTAACGGCTCTAAGTTATAGGCAGTTGTTGGACAGGTTAGAACTTATTTCTTTACAGCGTAGGAAACTGAGAGGGTTCTTATAGAAGTGTAAATCTTATAAAATCATGAGAGGCGTGCATGGGGTGAATACTTCAAATCTTTTCCTTAGGTTGGGGAATCGAGGACTAGACGACATCCATTAATGATTGGAAAGGAAAAAAGTATATAAAAAGGAACCTGAGGGGCAAAAATTTTACACAGAGTGTGGTATGCATATGGACTGAGCTGTCAGTGGAAGTGATTGAGGTGGGTACAATAACAACATTGAAAAGGCATTTGGACAAATGCACAGTTAGGAAAGGATTAGAGG
>NW_025215294.1:85028-87592 GCF_004010195.1 Chiloscyllium plagiosum
CTCTGCAATTTCCTCTCTTTCTTCCCACATAATCCTAGGATATATCCCGTCAGGCCCGGGGGACTTGTCTATCCTCAAGTTGTTCAAAATGTCCAACACATCTTCCTTCCTAACAAGTATCTCCTCGAGCTTACCAGTCCGATTCACACTCTCCTCTTCAACAATACGGTCCCTCTCGTTCGTAAATACTGAAGAAAAGTACTCATTCAAGACCTCTCCTATCTTTTCCGACTCAATACACAGTCTCCCACTACTGTCCTTGATCGGACCTACCCTCGTTCTCGTCATTCTCATGTTTCTCACATACGCATAAAACGCCTTGGGGTTATCCTTGATCCTATCCGACAAAGATTTTTCATGCCCTCTCTTAGTTCTCCTGATCCCTTTCTTCAGCTCCCTCCAATGCTCTGTCTGAACCTTGTTTCCTCAACCTTATGTAAGCCTCCTTCTTCCTCTTTACAAGAGATTCAACCTCCCTCGTCAACCAAGGTTCCCTCACACGACTATCTCTTTCCTGCCTGACAGGTACATACGTATCAAGGACACATCGTATCTGTTCCTTGAAAAAGTCCCACATTTCCATGACATCATTCCCTGACAGCCTATGCTCCCAACTTATGCTCCTCAGATCCTATCTTACAGCATCGTATTTACCCTTCCCCCAATTGTAAAACCTACCCTGTTGCACGCACCTATCTCTCTCCATAACCAAGGTGAAAGTCACAGAATTGTGGTCACCATCACCAAAATGTTCACCCACTAACAAACCCCTCACTTGTCCCGGTTCGTTACCAAGTACCAAATCCAATATGGCCTCCTCTCTGGCCGGACAATCTACATACTGAGTTAGAAAGGCTTCCTGGACACACTGCTAAAACACCGTCCCATCCAATCTACTTGATCTAAAGTGCTTCCAATCAATATTTGGGAAGTTGAAATCGCCCATGACTACTACCCTGTGGCTTCTGCACCTTTCCAAAATCTGTTTCCCAATCTGTTTCTCCACATCTCTGCTGCTATTGGGGGCCCTATAGTAAACATCCAACAAGGTGACTGCTCCTTTCCTATTTCTGACTTCAGTCCATACTACCTCCGAAGGCAAATCCCCTCGAACTGCCTTTCTGCAGCCGTTATACCATTTCTAATTAGCAACGCCACCCCTCTCCTTTTTTACCACCATCCCTAATCTTACTGAAACGTCTGTAACCAGGAACCTCTAACAACCATTCTTGTCCCTCTTCGATCCACGTTTCCGTGATGGCCACAACATCTTAGTCCCAGGTACCGATCCACGCCTTAAGTTCACCCACCTTATTTCTGATACTCCTTGCGTTAAAGTATACACACTTGAACCCATCTCTGTGTCCGCAAGTATTCCCTGTCAGTGCTACCTTCTTCACAGCCTCCCTACATTCTTGGACATCCTGACAAACAGCTAGCCTACTTGCTGGACTACAAGTCCGGATCCCATCCTCATGCCAAATTAGTTTAAACCCCCCGAAGATTGCTAGCAAACCTACCCCCCAGGATATTGGTGCCCTTCTGGTTCAGGTGCAACCCGTCCTGCTTGTACAGGTCGCACCTTCCCTCGAATGCTGTCCAATTGTCCAAATACCTGAAGCCCTCCCTCCTACACCATCCTTGCAGTCACGTGTACAACTGCACTCTCTCCCTATTCCTTGCCTCACTGTCACATGGCACCGGCAACAACCCAGAGATGACAACTGTCTGTCCTAGCTTTTAGCTTCCAGCCTAACTCCCTGAGCTTCTGAATGACCTTCCCACCCCTCTTCCTATCTACGTCGTTGGTGCCAACATGCACCACGACTTCTGGCTACACACCCTCCCCCTTAAGAATTCTGAAGACACGGTCCGAGACGTCTCGGATCCTGGCACCCGGGAGGCAATAAATCATCCGAGAGTCTCGCCCATCTCCGCAGAACCGTCTGTCCGTCCCTCTAACTATAGAGTCTCTTATAACTAGCGCTCTCCTCCTTTTCCCTTTCCCTTCTGAGCCTCAGAGCCGGACCTCGTGCCAGAGACTGGATCACTGCAGCTTACACCTGCTAGGCCTTCCCCCCCAACAGTATCCAAAGCGGTATACTTATTGTTGAGGGGAACGACCACGGGGATCCCTGCACTGCCTGCTTCCTCCACTTCCCACCTCTAACTGTTACCCAGCTACCTCTGTTCTCTGGCGTAGCTATGTCCCTGTAGCTTCTATCTATCACCCTCTCATCCTCTCGAATAATCCTCAGTTCATCCAACTCCAGCTCCAGTTCCTTAACGCGTTCTGTGAGGAGCAGGATCTGACTGCATTTCCTGCAGATAAAGTCGGTAGGAGTATTGGTGGTCATCCCTACCTCAAACATCCTGCA
Organism: Chiloscyllium plagiosum; assembly: GCF_004010195.1. Lineage (NCBI taxonomy): Eukaryota > Metazoa > Chordata > Chondrichthyes > Orectolobiformes > Hemiscylliidae > Chiloscyllium > Chiloscyllium plagiosum. The sequence goes on from NW_025215294.1 coordinate 87,407, forward strand.
GGAGGAGCATTCCACTGCCTGCGCTGCCATTACTCTACACTTAGTCTCCAAAACAAGAAAACTAAGTAGCTTACCTGTGGACTTTAAAGTTAAGTTAGAGGAGGAGGATGGGAGGGAGGCCCTACTTTGTAGGGCCTGGGGTCCAGAACACACCCCTCAAATATCAATCACTTCCCTTCCCGACCA
>NW_025215295.1:0-1137 GCF_004010195.1 Chiloscyllium plagiosum
TGTCAGGCTCACCAACAACTTGTGTACCACCAATGTCAGGCTCATCGTTCTATAGTTCCCTAGCTTTTCCTTACTACCTTTTTAAAATAGTGGCACCATTTTAGCCACCCTCCAGTCTTCCAGGACCTCACCTATGACTATTGATGATGCAAATATCTCAGCAAGGGGTCCAGAATGCACTTCCCTAGTTTCCCATAGAGTTCTAGGGTACACCTGATCAGGTCCTGGGGATTTATCCATTTTTATGTGTTTCAAGACATCCAGCAGCTCCTCCTGGACATTTTTCAAGATGTCACCATTCATTTCCCCATATTCTATACCTCCCATGTCCTTCTCCACAGTAAACACTGATGCAAAATACTTGTTTAGTATCTCCCCCATCTCCATGGCTCCACACAGAAGCTGCCTTGCTGATCTTTGAAGGACCCTATCCTCTCTCTAGTTACCCTTTTGTCCTTAATGTATAAAAAACCCTTTGGATTTTCCCATTTGCCAAAGCTATCTCCTAACCCCTTTTTGCCCTCCTGATTTCCCTCCTACTGCTTTTAAACTTTTCCGAGGATTCACTTGAGCTCTCCTGTCTGTACTTGTCATATGCTTCCTTCTTTTTCTTAACCAAAGCCTCAATTTCTCTAGTCATCCAACATTCCCTATACCTACCAGCCTTTCCTTTCAATCTAACAGGAATATATTGTCTCTGGACTCTCATTATCTCACTTTTGAAGGCTTCTACTTTCCAGTTGTCTCCTCACCTGCGAACATCTGCCTCCAATCAGCTTTTGAAAGATCTTGCAGAATACCATCAAAATTTGCCTTCCTCCAATTTAGAACTTCAACTTTAGATGGTTGAAGGCACTGGATTCTACATAGTCTACGGACTTTGACAACAGTCCAGAAGTAGATTAGATTACCTACAGCATGGAAACAGGCCCTTCGGCCCAACCAGTCCACACCAATCTTCTGAAGAGTAACCCACCCAGACCCATTTCCCTCTGACTGATGCACCTAACCCTATGGACAATTTAACATGGCCAATTCTCCTGACCTGCACATCTTTGGACGATGGGAGAAAACCGGAGAACCCAGAGGAAACCCGCACAGACACGGGGAGAATGTGCAAACTCCACACAGACAGTC
>NW_025215295.1:28675-42026 GCF_004010195.1 Chiloscyllium plagiosum
GGGGCCCTATTCTCTCTCCAGTTACCCTTTTGTCCTTAATGTATTTGTAAAATCCCTTTGGATTCTCCTTAATTTTATTTGCCAAAGCTATCTTATGTCCCCTTTTTGCCCTCCTGATTTCCCTCTTAAGTATATTCCTACTGCTTTTATACTCTTCTAAGGATTCACTCGATCTATCCTGTCTATATCTTATATATGCTTCCTTCTTTTTCTTAGCCAAACCCTCAATTTCTTCAGTCATCCAACATTCCGTGTATCTATCAGCCTTTCCTTCTTCTGAATTCTTGTTATTTCATTTCTGAAGGCTTCCCATTTTCCAGCAGTCCCTTTACCTGCGAACATCTGCCCCCAATCAGCTTTTGAAAGTTCTTACCTAATACCATCAAAATTGGTGTTTAAGTTTAATCAAGAGACATATCTCCAAAAACATATAATCAAGAAAGAACCCACTCTACTCACTACTGCAGACTTTCTGCAGGCCACACTTAAAAACAACAATTCACTTATCTGATTCTGTGCTGTGAACTTCATCCAACAGTTCCTCCAAGATCATTTATGAATTTCACTGTTTGATAATTTTCCCAGATGCACTCCGATGTCGATCCTTTGTGCTGGGATGAGTCTAACCAAAGGAATGTCAATTACCTGATTCAAGTGAGCGGGAGAATTGACGTTTTGGGCAAAAGCCCTTCATCAGGAAAACCTCATTCCGGATGAAGGGCTTTTCCCTGAAACATCGATTCTCCTGCTCCTCGGATGCTGCCTGACCTGCTGTGCTGTTCCAGCACCGCACTCTTATATTCTCATATCCAGCATCTGCAGTCCTCACTTTCTCCTATTGCCTGATTCCTATTGACTCCAGTTTTGCTAATTGTCCTTGAAGCCACACTTGTTAAAACAGGACCTTACTGTCAAAGACAGGCACCCTCTCCTCACATCTTGAGTTTATCTCTTTTGTCCTTGGTTGATTAAGGCTGTAAAAATGTCAAGAGCTGAGTGGCCTTGGTCAAACACAAACTGAGTGTTAGCGAACTGTTTGTTGCTGAGAAAGTGCCACTTATTAGCACTGTAGATGGCCTTGTGTCGCTCTGCAGATGATTGGAAGTAGACTGATGGAGTGGCAATCTCTTAAATTGTATTTGTCTTTTTTATGGATAGGAAATACCAGGGTAATTTTTGCATATTTCCAGGGAATTGCCAGGACTGGAACAGCTTGGTCAAAAGCATAGTTGATTTTGGAGCTCAAATCTTCAGTGTTATTGTTGTCAGGACCTAAAGCATACTTCAGTTCAGCATTTTGCACTAATATGTCTGGCTCCCCCACCATTTAAGATGGAGATATTTTTGGAATGTCCTTGTCCTGTGTACCATCATTCACTACTGGCTGTGACAGGACTGCGGTGAAAACGATCTGATTTATTATTTAATTGATCACTTAGCACTGTCAACATCATGCTGTTTCCATTGTCTGGCATGTAAGTAGCCCTGGGTTGTAGTTTTATTGACACTTTATTTTTAGTTACAGCCAGCACTGTTCCTGGCATACCTTCCCTTACTCCTCATTGAATTAAGGTTTTTCGCCCAGCTTGCAGCTAACAATAGATTTGGGGATATGTATCGTGGAAATTAAATTGACTCAACTCAAATGCTAGCAAGAGCAAAGAAAAAGTTTATTTTGGACTCTGCAGAGCCTACCCAATACATTGGCAAGATGCCTCATGTAAGGGGCGCCTCATGACTTTCACATGCTCCCTTTATACTATACTTCGCTTTTCCTTATCATATCTCAAGGTTGGGAGCTTAGAACATTCAAGCTCCTTTCCACATATGGAGTAGTTTTTCTCATTCCTTGATTGTTGATATGATAGTTTACTGTCCTTGTGAGACAACTGTGAGTCTGGTTTAACTTTACATTTTTCCCTGGCTTTGCTTTTTATGTCTGCCTGCAAGACTTTACAAAGTATTCTTTTACAGATTTCACAATAAATGTTTATTTTCCATTACAATATGCAAGCCCCTGAGGTTACAGATTGTGGATGATTACAATTCTGCTGCATGATGGCCAATAGCTTGTCACAAATGTCCAGATCCACATGACTTGTGTGGTGGTTACTGTTGTACATGTATCTTGCCTTGAAGGGCTCCATATGCAGTGTGCATACAATGTTGAAACTCTATTCAGCTGTTATTCTGCTGGGGGTTTACAAGCTGCACACCACAGATATCAGTTGGTTGCTGTAATGTCATAACTTATAATGTGTCCTTCTAATTTAAATATAATAATCCATGGAGGTCCTAGCTATTGAGTAAGATACAATTTGTGTTATAATGGTTTGGAAAAACAAGTGGTGGAAAACATTGTGCTAATGAGACATACTGCATTCGAATACTGAGCAAGAAAATTATTCTATAGGTGAAACAGATGATTGCAAGTCTTACATTGCACTAAAGTGCATGGAATAAACCTTTGATGCCTTTGTTGGTTGAAGCATTGAAGAATGAAATCACACTTCAATGCTGGCAAATCGGCAAAATTCCTTCCAAGAGATCAGTTCAACTCCTCTGATCAGGGTATGAGTTGAACTCTCAGCAAATAATGCAAGCCAAAGACACACTGTAAAAATATCCATAATATTCCTTCATGTAAATTGGGACACAGCAGAATTCCTAAAAGAATTCAAAATACTTGAACACCATTCAAAGGTATGGTTTCTGGATTCAGGTTTGATGCAGAGTATCAAGCAAGTTTTGCTTAGCAATTGGGAATGAGGGTCTGCACAGACTTAATTAAAAATCACACAACACCAGGTTATAGTCCAACAGGTTTATTTTGAAGCACTAGCTTTCGGAGTGCTGCTCATTCATCAGATGGTTGAAGAGCTGAAGGCCACTCATAATACAGTCTTTTCAGAAATAAGTACCAGTAATGAAATAACTTAAACAGGACATTAAGAGAACAAACAACCATGAAAGCAGCAAGTGGAAAAGAAATCAAGAGGGAAAAAATAAAATGATGGAGAGGCCAGTCCATTATTAGAGCTGGTTTAAAAGGAGAAAATATACTGGACCAACAAATGCTTAAAACTTTGATTGAATTAGGAGAATCTAGGGAGTAAAAACAGCAGCTTCAAAATGTGTTGGAAACAAAACAGCAAAGAAGATTTGTAACACACAAATCAGCCTGAGGAACAAGTTCAGTCAGTTGTTAACTTCAAATGAAACTTGTGATCAGGTTAAATAAGTTCTGTGACAGCAGCTACAGCCCCATGCAAGAAAGACTTGACAATACAAATAGGTTGCCTGCTCCTGGACCTGGCTAAATTCATCTCCAATAGATCCTGACAGGAGGTTGTGGATCCAAGAAGTTAATCAATTCATAATAAAGGATTGATTTTTGGACCGTTATTACTGATATGACAGTTATTATTCCAAATCCCGTTATGGACAGATACATTTGTAACGGATAAATTGGTAACAATTAAGTCAAGTAAATTTAACTGTCTTGATGGTTCCCTCATCATCTGCTGCAGACCCAGTCTAGGAGTTTTGTCCTGCAGCAATTAACTAGTTTGGCCAGTAGTGGTGTTAACAACCCATTCTGATGATAGACATTGAAATCCCCCATCAGTGCACATTCAGAGACTTTGCTACTCTCAGTGCTTCATTCATTTGGTGTTCAACATGGAGGAGTAGTAATGCATCAACTGTGTGGAAGTGTAATCAGTAGTAATCAGCAGGACATTTAATTGAATGCTTGACCTGAGAACATGTCACTTCATAGGGTTGGGAGGCAATGATGAAGATTCCAACAGTAGCCCCCTCCTGACTGTGTATCACTGCTCTACCACCTTTCATAAATCTCTCCTGTATGTGGAACAGTGCATACTGGGACCTTGTGTAATATGATTAGCTCAGTATGATTATGTCAATCTGTTACCTGAGTCATTTGTGGGACAGCTCTCCTAAGTTTGGCACAAGCCCCCTGACGTTACTAAGCAGGGTCAACAAGGCTGACTTCACTGGTTCCAGTGTCTAGGTTGATACTGAGTGGTGTGATTAGTTTCATTCCTTTGAGCTTTTGTATTGCTGTGACATTGCTGTGGATCTTATTCCTGGGTCTTGTAGGCCAGAGAAGGCAAGGACTGCAGATCTGTCCCTAAAGGACACTAATGAATATTTAAGGCAATGGTTTTACGGTCACCATTAGACTAGCTTTTTATGCCAAATTTAGTTGAGCTTAAATTCTACAAATTGCTGTGATAGGATTTGAACCCAGATGATGAGCCTTTGGATTACCAGTCTAGTGACCTTGCCACTACAACACCGCTTCCCCACATGTAAACTGTCAAAATTGTCAAGTGTGATAAAGTGTCACGAATATTTGGTCACGTTAGAGGATCTGGTAAATACTTACACCTGAAAATGAAAATAGTCCTTTCAGTTTCTTTTAGCTCGCTTTCATGCATGTATCTTCTTGTGAACAGAATTAAAATACTCCATGTATCTGTGCTTAGTCACTGTAGAAAGGACTGTTGATGCTTCCAGAGTTAATCTGTTAACTCGATACTGGTGCCATCATATCTAGAAGGAAGTAAGCATCCTTTCCAGCATTAGCCCCTTTCTAAGGAGGTATCCGCAAGGAAATCAAATTTCCCTTTAACTGGAGAGACTTTTCATGAACTGAAAAGACTCTCCAAAAACACCTTTTAGAAATGATTAACTAAAATTCAGCTAAAACAATTGAGAATTTTCACTGAATTAATTTCCCTGATTAATTTGCAGATTTTGGAAGAATACTAAAGAATGAAAAGAGATGTCACAATGAAGGAAAATGATCTGCAGGAAAAATAAAGTTATCTTACTGTAAAGTTAATTTTAAAACATTGTGGATTTTTAATTATTAATAGTTTACTGTTTAGTTGATATTACTGTAATAGTTTATGATAATTCAATATATTCTTGTTCATTATCATTGCTTAGCAATGAACTAGTTAATTAACTGCCATATAATGCATAGTAGATATTGATATCGACTATTGAATTTTTGAGCCCCTGAGGCTCTTTCAATTTGAGAACACAACACAAAAAACATTTCACACATATATGGGGCTGAGTACTGGCCTGTTGGTGTGATGAGAGAATTTATTACACATGATCTGAGTTAGTAGCTTCCTGACAATAAATGAGACTGAATCGGAATCATATGATACATTGCATCATTTTACCCAGATGAAGGTGAACCAGACATATATGTTTTTCAAATAAATGGTTCCCTTTTTCAAATAAAATTAACTATTTATAGCGCATGGAAATGCCTTTTTACTCATTGCAATTTTATTCATCCCTGAAGTATGTGTGGTGTACCTATATGAACAGATTCAGTGACTTAATACCCTCCAACCTGTACTGCATTATCGCCACTGTGATAAATGGGGAGATTTTGAGGCAATCTAGAAACACAAGATTGCCATTCATGAGGTGCTATGGAACATCAGAAGCAGCAGAGTTGTAGTTCATCTGTGACCTCCTGGCCTGGCATAACCACCGCCCTTCTTCCATTATTATGATTGAAACTGAGGGATCAACCTTGGCACATGTGATAGATAGAACAAAGCAATCCCATAATGAATGGATCAGAAGTCATTCTCATTCATTCTGTCGCAGTCCAACAGTGAATGGTTCAGAAGAGATTTAACAGGAGGTGGCTGGATATGGAAGTTTTAGGTTATAAAGAAAGGCTGGACAGGCTGGGACTTCTTTCACTGCAGTGTAGGAAGTGGAGAGGTGATCTGATAGGAGTTTATAAAATAATTAAAGGTATGGGTACAGTTAATGGTAGTTGTCTTTTCCTTTAGGATGGGGGATTTCAACACTAGGGGGCACATTTTTAAGGTGAGGGGTAAGAGATTTTAAAAAGATATGAGCGGCAAATTGTTTACACTGGGGGTGGTTCATGAGTGGATGAACTTCCAGAGGAAGTGATGGATGCGGGTAGTTTTGGATAAGTACATGAATAAGAAAGGTTTGGTGTATTATGGGTCAAGAGCAGACAGGTGGGACTATTCTAGTTTGGGATTATGGTCAGCATGGATTAGTTGGACCAAACTTTCTGTGTCCGTGCTGAATAACTCTCTGACCATATAACTCTAAAACTACTGGAAAGAGGGTACTCCACAAAATCTCCTTCCTCAATAACAGGGCAGCCAGCACATTAAAAGTCAAGGTTGAGGCAACTGCTACAGTCTTCAGCCTGAAATGTTGAGTGGATGATCCATCTCAGTCTCCTGAGGATCCCAGCATCACAGATACCAGTTTCAGGCAATTAGATATACTGCACATAATATTAAGAAATTACTAAAGACACAAAGGCTAGGGTCTTGGCAAATGCACTGAAGATTTTGGTTGCACAATTACCTGGGCCACCAGCCAGGCTGATACAATACAGCTGCCATATTGGCATCGATCTGACAATGTAAATTTGTCCAGGTGCATCCTGTCTAAATTTGCAGGTCATATCTAACATGAACACCCATGACCCCATCCACGTACTCCTATTTCAATATCAGCAAAATGTTAGAATGTGTCATCAAGTTCCACTAAGTAGCACTTTCACAGTCATAGCCTGCTGACTGATGCTCAGTTTGGGTTATGCCCAGGCCACTCAGCTCCTGACCTCTTTCCAAGTTTTGTTGATCATGGATGAAAGAACTGAACTCCAGAGGTGAGGTAAGAGTGACTGCCTGGACATCCAAGCTGCATTTGATTGAATATGGCATGAAAGAGCCCTAGCGACACTGGCACCAAATGGCATCAGAGAGGCATAGTAGACCAGCTATCTGACCCCATCACATTGTATCTGAAATAAGACTGCACCCAGACCTGTAGATGAGGCATCTGCTACTGTTGTACTTGGGGATCTGGGTCATAGTGTCAGAGGACCTCAGACAAAAAGAGCAACTCTCTAATCAGGAGTTGAAAAGTGTGGCGCTGAAAAAGCACAGCAGGTCAGGCAGCTTCCGAGGAGCAGGCGAATCAATGTTTCGGGCATAAGCCCTTCATCAGCCCATTCCTGATGAAGGGCTTATGCCACAAAACATCGACTATCCTGCTCCTCAGAAGCACCTGCTGTGCTTTTCCAGCGCCACACTTTTCGATTTTGATCTCCAGCATCTGCAGTCCTCACTTTCTTCAACTCTTTAATGCATTCAAGTGAATGCTGTTTATATTCATTTCATCACCACATTTGATCATACTTCAGAAGTTATCAAAGACGTTCATTAACCTGAGTTAAGTAAGGTAAGAATGTCCCCCCATGATTTACCATTACCATTAACCATGAGAGTTTTGTAGTATTTCTGGCTAGTGGAAAGGTGCTGATGGCTTCTATTTTTGTGGATCTAACATTAGTCCTGTTACTTTTGCAGTATGTCCCAAGAACTTGATAATGGACTTGGAAAACATACACTTGACATTGAGTATTAAACCAGCATCCTGTAGCCTATGCAAGACCTCTGTATTCCATTCTCATGTTGAGCTTTAGTGGACTAGTGGAAGAGAATGTTGTCCATATAACATTCAATACCTTCCACTCTTTTCAATATATTAGACATTTGTAGGTCAAAGGGCTGACAGTTAACGCAATAATATTCATAATACATTTTTTTTTGGTTGACACTTAGCTACCCTCTGGACAATTAGGGATGGAAAATAAATAGATCCATAGAATCCTGCATTGTGGAAAGAGGCCGTTCTACCCACCAAGTCCACATCGAGCATCCAAAGAGCATGCCACCCAGATCCTATTCCAGTAACCCTGCATTTACCAAAGCTAACCCCATTTAGCCTGCACATCCCTGGACACTATGAGGACACTAACCTTCACACCTAATCAGCTGTTTCACAGAACTTTATGGGAAGCTAGGGAAGAGATTGCTGGACCCCTTACTGTGGTATTTGTATCATCTACACCAGGGGTAAGGTGGCAGAAGATTGGAGATTGACTATTGTGACATTATTTAAGAAAGACTATAGGGAACTATAGACAAGTGAGCCTTATGTCAGTGATGGGTAAGTTGTTGGAGGGAATACTGTAAGATTTACACGCATTTGCAACGGGAAAGGATTTATTAAAGATATTCAACATGGTTTTGTGGCTGGGAAATTGTGTCTCATTAACTTGATTGAGTTTTGAACATGGTTTAATTGGACTGCCAAAGACTTTTGTTAAGGTTCCACATAAGAGATTAACATATGAAATTAGAGCACCTGGGATAAACAAAGAATAGGCATAATAGTCACTTTATGAGTGGAAGGCAGCAACTAATGGGATATTGCAGGGATCAGTGCTTGTCTCCCCAGTTATCTAATTGATTTAAATGTCCCAGATGTACTGATTCTAACTGGGCTAAAGGTCCCACACGCACTGATTGTAATTGGAGTGAAGGTTCCATGAGTGTTGATTCTAACTGGGGCAAAGGTCTCAAGTACACTGACACTAACGTGAGTAAAGGTCCTCCATGTACTGATTGTCACTGAGATTCCAAATGGGGGTGCAGTGATACAATTAGGTAGGAAGAAAATAGAAGGGCAGTATGAAATAAAGGATACAATTCCGAATAGCGGGGCCTCCGTCTTTCTATCGCGAGACTGATTTCCCAGAAACTGATACTGTAAATGGTCTTGCGATCCTAGAAGTTGTTTGGGACCTTGCTTAATGCTGGGATTTCACAGTAAGGGTTTTGTTCTTCTCATTTTAACCTGTAATTTTCAGACTACAAATATTAGTTTGTTTAAATGGCAGACTCATTAAAATTATAGATTGAAACAAATTCTCCGTTGGAGCACAGTGGTAGATCAGTATGGCTTTCTCTATTTATCCGAATAATCAATTATCTGAACGAACTAATGCCTGCCCATCTTGTTCGGATAATCGAGGTTCCTCTGTAGATAATGAAGAGGGAGATGGCACGGAGCACATAGACACACAAGATGGCCGCTGAGCCATAAGTTGGCCACTTGACACACAAAATGGCCACTGGACCAGACTATGGAGAGAGAGACAGCAGAGCAAACACAGATACTTCCTGGGGCCACCAGAGTGCCAGCACAATGCACTCACAACCTTGTTGGTTAGTTTAAGGCAGGTGGGGGAGAGAATACACATGAGTAGTGTATACTGCCCACTTGATATGTGCTCCAGGTTGAGAGAGGACTCGCAGCTGATCAGTGTGCTGTTGGTGTCTTTCACTCCCAAGAGCTCTGGTATTTCCTTGTACAATAAATTCTGTCATTGAGCCCCGACTCTGACTCCGAGGCTGGTGATTGAATCCACAACAATTGGCATAGTCGGCAGGATTCTTATTACTGGTGCCCTGGTCAAAGGTCACGATCGGGGCAGGGGGGCAAGGGGGGCAGGGTAAGAACCAATTTGTACCTGCAAACAGGAAGAGTCAGACCAAAGATACAGTTTAAAAGTTATATCGATTGTAATGTCTAACTTGCTACAGTACTGAGATAAAAAAATTTAAGTGCATGTCTGTGGAAAATAAGTGTTAACTGTATTAGCTGTTGTAAGAACCTGCTGCTGGTGCTGAAACGGCCAGAGGACAAGGTAGTGCCTGTCTCAAAAACCCTGCCCTAACCTGGCAGACCCCACCCTCACCAATGCAATAGTTGGGATTTGAAGTGGGAATTGAGGCACCAAGGGCACTAGGAGCTGTGAAGCACAAATGGCAAAGTCAGGTAACATTGGACTCTTTAGGGGCGAACAACGCAGAGTCCAGTTAGAGTTTAAGTCAAAAGTTGGGTGCTGTTTGTACTTGTAATTTCCAATGTGGTGAGGAAGAGGAGCTGATCACTCTGACCAAGAGCCAAACCTCAGTGAAGCGCACATTACCAAGGTGGGAAGCATGGACCCTGCGAGTAACTGTGATACCCTGTCAGCCCGTAGTCAAATGACAGAACTTGAACAGTGGCGGTGGCCAGGAGGGTAAAGAGTCTCCTTGGTAGAGAGCGCACCAGGTTGGAGGTAGGTTTCTGGACCTATCGGGAGGTGTTGGGTCAGTAGTGGTGGCCGGCAGGATAGAGGAGTCCCATCAGTAGAGAGCACACCTTGCTAGGAGTATGATATGGCTGTACGGACAGTGCTGGGACACTACTATTGGCCAGGGGATAGAGGAGTCCCCACTGGTTAGGAACATTTTATTGTTGGTGGTATCTGGGAGTTCACAACCTGCTAAATGCAGATCAAAGTTTCAGGGAGATACTGCAGATTCCCTTTTGAGAAACACAAGGCAGACAGACAAGGGCTGACAGAGCAAATGAAGAAAAGTGGTTGGGATCCATCCCAGACATTAGCACAACAGAGAGAGTGGATAGATAAACAGAAACGGAATAAAACTAAAAAGATAGGGGTAATGTTAGTGCACCAATTAGCAGACTGAATTGAACAAGTGACTGCCTCTACGAATAGGTGGAGAAAGGATCAGGAACAAGTTAAAGAGCTGAAAGAGAGTATACAAGAGCTGGAGAAGGAGCTGGGAAGGATGCACAAAAATTCAGACGTGGATTCGCTTCGTCCTTACGAGACTATCCAGCCGCAACCAACTGCTCCCTCTGTTGGATGAACTGTGCAAGAGTATAATTTAATGCCAGTTACTCGAGGAGGAACAGACTTACAACTCAAAGCGAATTATAAACCCTTCACGTCAGGGGAGAGGCAGCAACTTATAGCATCCCTGAGCAAACTACAGCCTCAGACCACAAACACCAGGTGCTGGGAAGAGCTGGATAATGTATGGGTAAGGCACCAACTACACCTGAGGGATGTACACCAGCTGGTCCGGGCAGCTAGCCCAGCAGACAAGTGGAGGCAGGTCGCTGGCAGACCCGATGCCACAGCAGCCCGAGACTTTAGGAGAGGATGGTAGACACATGCCATTGCCCTAACAGCCAAGATTGATGCCCAGCAGGTCCCCTTCACCAATTTTTTAAAAAATATCCAGAGTGTGTTGGAAAACGCTCCCATGAACTGGAGCAAAATCATGACCACTAAACAGCTTAAATGGGAAGGAGCCTCTGATATGGGGAACAATTATTTAGGGTTTATCAGGAATGCTCAGATCAAGCAAATTCAGATCAGGGAGTCTGGGCATTCATCCAAGCTTTTAGAGATGGGCTCTCTAGCACCCACCAAGCCATCCTGAAAATGGGAGTAATAATGTCCCAAGATTATGATGATCTAGTTGAGTGGGTTAACAGGGTCCAGGAGGTAGAAGCTCCTGCAATAAAGGCAAAACCTGACAAAGCAGCCTACTGGAATGGAGGCAAGAGTATAATAAAACTATTCTGCCATAACTGTGGCTGACAGGGACACTTTGCTCGGGAATGTAGGGCCCCATGAGCAGGGAATAATGTAAAATACTGCAACCACTGCAACAGAATAGGACACACAGAAGCAGTGTGCTGAAAAAAGCACGGGGCACCCCCAAACACCACCCGGAGAACCACAGGAATCCCGAGATCAGCAAAGCTGACAACCAGCTGCCCCCATTCATGAGGGTAAGAGAGAAGGGAGAAGTTTTGTACCCGCAGTAATAGGAGGGAGGAAATGTGAAATGCTAGTAGACACAAGAGCGGCTGAATCCATCACAAACTTACCCTTACCCCACACAAATAAAATGATTCACTTCACCAGGGTAGGTGAGGATAAAACACCAGCTTACCTAAGCGAAATTACCCTCATAGAAATAAACAATATATATATCCCCATGAAGTTCTACTTTTGCCAAAATAATGAGGGCACCATAATGGGCAATGACCTCATGAGAGAATATAATGTTCTAATTGATTGTGCAAAAGGGAAATTGATTTGTCCCAGACAGGGCGGTCAAAAGACCGAGATTGGGAAACTCACGGTACCTTGAAACTATTAAAGTGGCTGCAGTCACCAATAGAGACTGGAACCTGGAAAAGGGGAGATTTGGAGCCATCTGCACCTCTGTCCCTGGAGCTTGGGCAGAAACAAAGTAAGATACAGGTTTAGTTAACATGGAAAGGACTAGTGAGACAGGGAATCCTGAAAGAAACCACAAGTACAATTCATTCCCCAATGTGGTCAGTAATAAAACCTGATGGGAGCTACAGGCTCTCCATTGATTATACAGGATTAAACAAGGTCACACCCAAATTGCAGCCTATTGTAGCAGACCCCTCCACCATCTGAAATGGCTTGGCCAGAGCAGGCAGGACAGCGGTAGACGTCCAGTACGTTGCCACCGCCATCCGACGCCTTAAAACGGCGGTGCTCGGACCCGACGTAGTGCACCAGTTGGAGGACGCTCAGGTGTGCGGTGGGATCCCGTCCGTGCTCACCCCAGCCCGGACGGAATTTCACATTGGCCCCAAGGTCCCGTACTTCCCGCGGGAGCCTGTGCCCCACAACCTGAGCCGCCTCCGAGACTTTAATCTTGTTTTGTTTAGGGAGGTGAAAAGGGGAGCCCTGGACACACTGCTGCTGCACACCGTCCACCTCTTCTCCCTCATCCACCGTCCGGACACGCCTTGGCGTGCCCATTTGCCACCGGGCGGTGGGGTCCCCTGTGGAGGGCTCTCTACGCAGGAGTCCTCCCCCTTTCTCTCGGGGATCTGGGGTGGAGATTGCTGTATGCAGCAGTCCCCTGCAATCGCAGGTTGCGGTGGTTCACGGACTCCCAGCCCAACTGCTTGTTCTGTGGCGCTGTGGAGTCCGTGGACCACGTGTATATTGGGTGTGGGCGTTTGCACTCCCTTTTTGATTTTCTGAAAAACCTTCTCCTCTGTTTTTGGCTGCACTTCAGTCCCACGCTCCTGATCTTTGGGCACCCGGTACGGAGGAAGGAGGGCAGGTCTGAAGACCTCCTCGTGGGTCTGCTCCTGGGCCTGGCCAAACTGGCCATCAACAGGTCCAGGCAGCGGGCCGTGGAGGGGGTCGTTAGGGCCGACTGCCTGCCCCTCTTCCGCGGTTACGTTAGAGCCCGGGTGTCCTTGGAGAAGGAGCACGCGGTGTCCACCAACACCCTGGAGTTGTTCAGGGAGAGGTGGGCGCCGCAGGGAGTGGAGTGCATCATTTCTCCCTCCAACTCTATTTTGATTTAGTCCCTACCCACCCCTTCACTGTTTTGATCACACAGCACTGCCCTTTGATGTGAAGGACAGTGTTTATCACTGGCCACCCGGGTGTTTTCCTATATTCCTGGTGGTGGAAATTGAATAAAGATTCGTACACCTTGTGTCTCTCACTGTGTCTCACACCTGCAAAAAAAAAATAAACTCCCCCCTGCCTGCCTGGGGAAGAGGCACCAGCCCTTGGAGG
>NW_025215295.1:43512-46733 GCF_004010195.1 Chiloscyllium plagiosum
AATAAAGATTCGTGCACTTTGTGTCTTCCACTGTGTCTCCCACCTGCACACACACACACCATGGGTGCTGGGGATAAAATAAGCACTACCGCACTTAGGTGGTAGTGTGGGGGTTAAAAAAAGAAAGGGGAAAAAGAAAAAAAAAAGAAGAAAAAAAAATATAAACAGGAGAACTACCGCACTTAGGTGGTAGTATGGGGGTTGAATTATTTAAAAAAATAAATAAATAAATAAATAAATAGGGATTCACACAGCACTGCCCTTTGATGTAAAGGGCAGTGTTTGTCACTGGCCACCTGGGTGTTTGCCTAATTTGAGTGTATGTGCAAGGACTCTACTTGAAGGCGACTAGAAAAAGAATTAAATGGCTTGGCCACCGAACACAAGATTTTTACTGTTTTAGGAACAGCCAACAGGTTCTGGTCTATCCTGTTACAAACCGAGTCTCAGAATAAATTCACTTTTACAGTAAAGAACAGGCAGTACACGTGAACTCATCTGCTACAATGGTTTCACAACAGCTCCATTATTTTTCACATTGTGATGAGCGACATTCTGAAGAGAATAGATTTACCAGAGGGTAGCACTGCCCTCCAAAATGTAGATGATATCCTAATTGCAACAGAGTCCGAGTCAGGACACCAGGAAGCTTTATGTCTAGTATTACAGGAATTGGCAACCGTAGGGTAAAATGTTTGTCCCAAAAAGGCACAAATTGGCAAAACACAAGTCTTATACCTAGGACACCTCATATCCCAGGGACTCAAAGAAATGTCCAACGATCATAGGAAGGCAATCCAACAGATGCCACGACCTGCCACTGTCAGGGGAATCAGAAATGTCATGGGGCTATTCAACTACAGTCGGAGCTTTATACCCGAGTTCGCAATATTGGCTGAACCGATCCAGAGGTTAATTAAAGGAGGCAAGCCCACCTTGGAACCTGTAACCTGGGGGCCAGAACCAGAGGAGGCATACAGTCAGCTTAAAGCTCGGCTCATATCAGCTCCTGGGCTTGGGCTGCCAGATCGCAACAAGGATTTTCACATCCACTGTAATAATGAGGGAGGAATTTACTCTGCAGTGGTCACCCAAGACCACGACAACAGGAGAAGACCTGTAGGGTACTATTCAACTACAGAAGGACCTGTAGTCACTGGGTTGCCCAGGTGCATAGCAGCTTTCGACTGGGCTGCTGAGGGTCAGCGAGCCCATAGTAATGACAGGGAATATCATCCCCCACACTAAACACACCCAAGGAGAGATGCTAAACACAGGGAAACTGAGGGCCATCTCCAATATGAGAAGGGCAAAGTGGGAGGCTGTTCTTTTACCTCCACGTCAGTCTGTGGTAATAGTTAGGGATACGGGAGGAACCCAGCTGAGGGAATTCTATACACGGGGAACCACACAACTGTGGGGATATAGATGGGGCTGCAGATAGTGGGAGAGTAAAGGATATCCCCCTAGACACAGCTGAGGAGACACTCTTCGCGGACAGATCATGAAAATATGCAGCAGGATCGCCCCGAACAGGATGGGCTCTGGTAAATAATAAGTTAGAAATAGTTACGTCCGGGAGGATTGATGGAAGTCAGTCCGCACAGGAAGCAGAACTGGGTAGCACTCACCAAAGCACTGGAACTAGCAAATGGAAAAATGGTGAATATATATACAGTTAATATGCCTTTGGTGTAGTCCATGACTACATGGTGGCATGGGTAGATGAGGGTTCACCACCTTATGGGGATCACCTATCAGACACTAATTAAGAACTCAGGCACTACTGTGTGCCAGTGAACAGCCAAAAGAGGCTGCAGTAATAAAAATAAAAGCCCAGCAAAAGGAGGCAACAAAAAGAGAGCCTAGGTTGGTTAAAATTCAAAGGAAACCAGGAAGGAGACCAAGCAGCTCCAAAAGCCCGAGAATAAGAAGCCATTGATGAAGCTGCAATAGC
Source organism: Chiloscyllium plagiosum (assembly GCF_004010195.1). Taxonomy (NCBI): domain Eukaryota; kingdom Metazoa; phylum Chordata; class Chondrichthyes; order Orectolobiformes; family Hemiscylliidae; genus Chiloscyllium; species Chiloscyllium plagiosum. The sequence continues at coordinate 45,470 of NW_025215295.1, forward strand.
CACTATTGACTTAGCAAAAGCCGCTATCCAAATTCAGCAGCTACAGGAGGTTACCTCGCAGGAAGAAAGAAAGCAATGGGAACTGCAGGGGGTATTCAAAGGGGAGGATGGTCTCTGGAGGTGAGCAGACAAGGTGGTAGCACCACCGTGTATACAGAACACATTGCTTGAACTGCACCATGGGCTCTCCCATACAGATAGAGAGGCCATGATAGCAAGCCTAGGGAGAGAGTGGTGGTGGAAGGAAATTGGAAGAGACGTGACCAACCCAGACCTAGGGGACCCTGGGAATTCCTTCAGATAGACTTTACAGGGTCACTACCACCTACCTGTGGGAAAACATACTGCCTGGTCATCATAGACCGATTCACCCGGTGGGTAGAGGCATTTCCAACCAAAAGCTGCACTGTGACCACTGTAGCCAGAATATTAGCCGAGGAGCTAATCCCGAGGTGAGGGGATTACCCCTCCAGATCGACTCCGACCAAGGGACGCATTTTACAGGCAAGGTCATGGAGATTGTCTGCTAATTACTTGGCATTAGACAAAAATTTCACATTCCCTATCACCCCCAGAGCTCAGGGATGGTAGAAAGAATGAATAGAACGCTCAAAAATATTTCAGCTAAGGCTATGCAAACCTCAGGCAGAACGTGGGCTGAGGTGCAGCCAACCATACTAATGAAATTACAAGCCACCGTGAATCAGGCAACTGGGCTAACACCATATGAATTAATGACCGGGCGAGCAATGCAATTGCCAGAGACAATGATCACAGATGTAGGTCCACTAAAAGACAAAATTCAGTGATATGTCATACAATTACACGCCCAATTGAAAGGGATGCAGAAATCTGTAATTGATAACCAGGACAAAAAGGGCAAGGCAGGGGACCTCCACCTTCTCTGACATCTGAGCGGCAGGAAGCCGTGTCCTGGTGCGAGCATTGCCTGCCAAACCAGGCTTTGGCCCAAAATGGAATGGAGAAAGTGAGGACTGCAGATGCTGGAGATCAGAAATGAAAATGTGTTGCTGGAAAAGCGCAGCAGGTCAGGCAGCATCCAAGGAACAGGAGAATCGACGTTTCGGACATAAGCCCTTCTTCAGGAATGAGGAAAGTGTGTCCAGCAGGCTAAGATAAAAGTAGGGAGGAGGGACTTGGGGGAGGGCGTTGGAAATGCGATAGGTGGAGGGAGGTCGAGGTGAGGGTGATAGGCCGGAGTGGGGTGGGGGCGGAGAGGTCAGGAAGATGATTGCAGGTTAGG
>NW_025215295.1:66834-68520 GCF_004010195.1 Chiloscyllium plagiosum
ACTGGAAAATGGCTGATAAACACCCCTGTTTAAGAAGGGAAAGAGGGAGAAGATGAGAAATTATAGGCCAATTAGCCTGGATTCAGTTGTTGGTAAGGTTTTAGACTTCAATTTAAGGATGAAATTGCAGAGGACTTGAAGTGAAATGGGAAAATAGGGCTGAGTCAACACGGCTTCATCAAGGGGAGGTCATGCCTGGCAAATCTGTTAGTATTCTTTGAGGAGACAATGAACCAGTCAGACAAAGGAGAGTCCGAAGAAGTAATCTATTTGGATTTCCAGAAGACCTTTGACATAAGGTAAGGGCCATGGTGTTGGGGGAAAGTTCCTGGTGTGGACTGAGGACTGGCAGGTTGGCATAAAGCAGTGAGTGAGGAACAATTGCAGCTGGTGACTGGTAGAGTCCTGTAGGGGTCAATGTTGGGACCATAACTATTCACATTATACATTAACAACCTGGATGAAGGAAGTTGAAACATTGTTGCTAAGTTGGCAGATGGCATGAGATAGGTGGAGGGACAGGTAGTGTTGAGGAAGTGGGAAGGCTGCAAAAGGTCCTGAATAGGCTCAGAGAGGGGGCAAAGAAGTGGCAGATCGAATACAATGTGTTAGAGTGTGTGGTTATGCACTTTGGTAGGAAGAAGAGATGGAAAGATTGTTTTCTAAATGAGGAAAACCTTTGGAAATCTAAAGCACAAACCTCATTCAGCTTTCTCTTCAGGTTAACAGGCAGGTCCAGTTTGTGCTTGGAAAGGCAAATGAAAAACTAGCATTCATTTCAATAGAGCTAGAATACAATAGCAGAGATGTACTGCTGAAGCTGTGTAAGGCTCTGGTCAGACTGCATTTGGAGTATTGTGAGTAGATTTGGGACAAATATTCTAAGAAACAATGTGCTGGCATTGGAGGTGTTTACAAGAATGATCCTGGGGTTGAAGGGCTTGTCATATGAGGCGTGGTTGAGGACTTCGGGCCTGTACTTGATGGCGTTTAGAAGGATGAGGATGGACCTTACTGAAATTTGCAGAATACTGATCGGCCTGGATAGAGCGGATGCAGAGAAGATGTTTCCAAAAACCGGAGAGACTCGGTAACCAGGGCACAGCCTCAGAATGAAGGGACGACCCTTTAGAGCTGAGATGAGGAGGAATTTCTTCAGCCAGAGGGTGGGGAATCTGTGGAACTCATTGCTACAGAGGGAAGTGGAGGCCAACACACTGAGTGTATTTAAGACAGAGATAGATAGGTTTGTGATTGTTAAGCGGATTGACCGTTCCTGTGGAGTAGGCAGGAGAATGGGGGTGAGAAGCATATCTGCCAAGATCAAATGGCCGAGTAGATTCCATGGGCTGAATGGCTGATTTCTGCTCCTATTTCTTAAAGTCGTCTGGAGAGATTCCCCAAACCCCTGGAACACTGAACCCACTGGACTGTGAGCCTTGCTGGAGCTGTTTGTCATCAGAACTTTGCCAAGAGATGACCAAAGAGTGGAGAGAGTGTGCTTCCATGTGGGAACTTCAGAATGCTTCCCAGCTCCTGGAATACCATGAAGTACAGGAAGTGTGGTCAGTGACAGTAGTTGGAGCTCCAGGTTTCGGAGCTTGAGCAGCAGCTGGTGTCAGTGTGGAGTGTCCTTGAGCACGTTTCTAGATGTGGTCACTCTGCAGCTTCAGAGTATGCAGGGAG
>NW_025215295.1:68574-87683 GCF_004010195.1 Chiloscyllium plagiosum
TCGATAAGTCTTTCTGCAGCTGCAGATGGGAATCCAGGATGGTGTGTTGTCTCCCTGGTGCCAAGGTCAAGGATGTCACTGAGCAGCTGCAGAGCACCCTGAGGGGAGAGGGGCAACAGGCAGCAGTCGTGGTCCACATCAGTCCCAGTGACAGAGGGAGAAAAGGGATGTGGTCCTGCAGTCAGAATTTAGTGGGTTCAGGAGGGAATTAGCAGCAGGAACTATAATGTAGGAATCTCTGGATTACTCCCAGTGCCCCAGTGCAAGTGAAAATAGGAAAAGGAGGTTAACACAGGCGACTGTGGAGCTGGAAAGAGGGTCCAGGAAGGAGGGCCTTAGATTCTTGTGAGGTGGTTTACTAATGCTGTTGGAGAGGGTTTAAACTGACTTGGCAGGACTTTGGGAGCCAGGCGGGAATATCAGAGAGGAACACCAAGGAACACTAGAAAATGGAGGAGATACTAAATAAGTATTTTGAATCAGTATTTACTATGGAAAAGGATATGGAAGGTATAGAATGTAAGGAAATAGATGGTGACCCCCCTGAAAAATGTCCATATTACAGAGGAGGAAGTGCTGGATGTCTTGAAATGCATAAAGGTGGATAAATCCCCAGGACCTGATCAGGTGTACCTGAGAGCTCTGTGGGAAGCTAGAGAAGTGATTGCTGGGCCTCTTACTGAGATATTTGTATCATCATTAGTCACAGGTGAGATGCCGGAAGACCGCAGGTTGGCTAACGTGGTGCCACTGTTTAAGTAAGGTGGTAAGGACAAGCCAGGGAACTATAGACCAGTGAGCCTGAGGCCAGTGGTGGGCAAGTTGTTGGAGGGAACCCTGAGGGACAGGATGTACATGTATTTGGAAAGGCAAGACTGATTAGGGATAGTCAACATGGCTTTGTGTGTGAGAAATCATGTCTCACAAAGTAACAAAGAGGATTGATGAGGGCGGAGTGGTAGATGTGATCTATTTGGACTTCAGTAAGGCATTCAACAAGGTTCCCCATGGGAGACTGGTGAGCAAGGTTAGATCTCACAGAGTACAGGGAGAACTAGCCATTTGGACACAGAACTGGCTCAAGGGTAGAAGACAGAGGGTGGCGGTGGAGGGTTGTTTTTCAGACTAGAGGCCTGTGACCAGTGGAGTGTCACCAGGATTGATGCTGGGTCCTCTACTTTTTGTCATTTACATAAATGATTTGGATATGAGCATTAGAGGTATGGAGATGACACCAAAATTGGAGGTGTAGTGGACAGCGAAGAAGGTTACCTCAGAGTACAACGGGATCTTGATCAAATGGGTCAATGGGCTGAGAAGTAGCAGATGGAGTTTAATTCAGATAAATGCGAGGTGCTGCATTTTGGGAAAGCAAATCTTAGCAGAACTTATACACTTTATGGTACGGTCTTAGGGAGTGTTGCTGAACAAAGAGACCTTGGAGTGCAGGGTCATAATCCTTGAAAGTGGAGTCGCAGGTAAATAGGATAGTGAAGAAAGTGTTTGGTATGCTTTCCTTTATCGGTCAGAGTATTGAGTACAGGAGTTGGGAGGTCATGTTGTGGCTGTACAGGTAATTGTTTAGGCCACTGTTGGAATATTGCGTGCAATTTTGGTCTCCTTCCTATCGGAAAGATGTTGTGACACTTGAAAGTGTTCAGAAAAGATTTACGAGGATGTTGCCAGGGTTGGAGGATTTGTGCTACAGGGAGAGGCTAAACAGGCTGGAGCCATTTTCTCTGGAGCGCCGAAGGCTGAGGGGTGACCTTCTTGAGGTTTATAAAATTATGAGGGGCATGGATATGATAAATAGACAAAGTCTTTTCCCTGGTGTCAGGGAGTCCAGAACTAGAGGGCATAGGTTTAGAGCGAGAGGGGAAAGATATAAAAGAGACCTAAGGGGCAACGTTTTCACACAGAAGGTGGTACATGTATGGAATGAGCTGCCAGAGGAAGTGGTGGAGGCTGGTATAATTGCAACATTTAAAAGACATTTGGATTGGTATATGAATAGGAAGGGTTTGGAGAGATTTGGGCCAGGTGCTGGCAGGTGGGACTAGATTGGGTTGGGATATCTGGTCAGCATGGACGGGATGGACTGAAGGGTCTGTTTCCGTGCTATCAATCTCTATGTCTCTATGATTCTATGACCATAGAATCCTCAGTGCTTGTCAATAAGTTACCACCCAGTGGGAAGGATGTGGAGGAATACAAATGCAAGGAATTTACAGAGACCTGCAAACCTGATAGAGTTGTGATAAATGGACCGGGGGGAGATTCTTGACAGATTCTTGTCAAGCGAAGGACAGTTCTGTGCTGTTGGCCTATTCTCACTGGGGACTGGTTTGGACACAAACCTCATTCCATGAAGGCTCAGCAGAGAGAGAAGATCCTCAGGTTATCAGTGTGAGCTGGAGGGACAGGACAGGCTCTGACCCACTGACCCATCCTGTCCATTCACAACATGTTCCAATCCTTTCGCCTTTCCTTCCCCTTCTATGATCAGTCTCTGAGTCAAGGTGTTTCAATGGGATGAGGGTCAGAGCATCAGTTACAACAGAAAGGAACTGAACCCATCATGGTGTCCATGATGCACTGGAAACTCCATCAGAGTCCAGTAAACATGGAACTCAGTTCATGAGGATGTCCTTCTCACTGAAGTCCCCAATAGAGACCAGTAAACAAGGGCCTCCTTCCTGCTGGAACCTCCAGTAGGGACCAGGAAACATTGGCCTACTTCCTACTGGACTCTATAAAGACGACCAGTAAACATGGACCTCCTTCTGAATGGATCCTCCAAGAGAGACTAGTAAACATGGGCCTCCTTCTGACTGGATCCTCCAAGAGAGACCAGTAAACATGGGCCTCCTTCTGACTGGATCCTCCAAGAGAGACCAGTAAACATGAGCCTCCTTCTGACTGGATCCTCCAAGAGAGACCAGTGTACATGGGCCTCCTTCTGAATGGATTCTCCAAGAGAGACCAGTAAACATGGTCCTCTTTCTGACTGGATCCTCCAGGACAGGCCAGTAATCATGGGCCTCCTTTTCACTGGACATTCCAATGGAGACGAGTAGATGGCTGAGTTTTTGACGAAGTAATCAAGCAGATAGGTAAGGTAAAGCAGTACACACTGTCTATGTGGGCTGTAGCAAGGCCTAAGACAATGTTCCCCATGGTAGACTGCTTAGTAAGATTATATCACATAGGATCCAGGGAGAGCTCGCCAATTGGATAGAAAATTGGCCTGATGATAGGAGGCAGAGGCTGGTGAGAGAGGGTTGTTCTTCAGACTGGAGGCCAGTGACCAGCCGTCTGCCACAAGAATCGATCCTGGATCCACTGTTGTTCATCATTTATATGAACAATTTGGATGAGAAAATAGCAGGAATGGTCAGTAAGTTTGTGGCTGACATTAAAAGTTTTGGCATCGTGGACAGGGAAGAAGGTTATCTAAGAGTGCAATGTCATCTTCATCAACTGAGCCAGTGGGTTAATAAATCCAGATGGAGCTTGATTTCGATAAATGCAAGGAGTTGCATTTTGGTCAGACAAACCAGGGCAGGAATTACACAATTAATGGTAGAGCCGTGGTGAGTGTTGTTGAACAGAGAGACCGAGGGGGACAGGTACATAGTTCCTTGGAAGTGGTGTCACAGGTAGACAGGGTGGTGAAGAAGGTATTTGGCACGCTCACCTTCACTGGTCAAAGCAGGGAGTACAGGAGCTGGGACATCATGTTACAGCTGTGCAAGGCATTGGCAAGGCCACATTTGGACACTGTGTGCATTTTGCTTGAGAAAACACTTTTCTGGAAACTGGGTTGTCTGTTTCTCCCAGTCTTTGTGTAAAGGTGAGTCTAAGTGTGTGTAAGCTCTTATACAGCACAGGCAGAGGTCACTGGGCCTATTGTGACTGTTAGTCAAATTAGTCCAATGAGTCCCATTTACCCAGCCCTTCCTGTATAACCCTGCAATTGTTTCCTTTTCAGATATTTCTCCAAATGCCCTTTTGAAAGATGCTGTTGAATCCACTTCCACTCACCTTGCAGACAGTCATCATGAACTCGCTGGATAAAAATGTTCCATCTTCTCTCTTGTCCTTCAGATCTTTTCTGAAATGTGTGCCCTCTGGTTACTGACCCTTCTGCCTGGAGAAACAATTTGTCCTATATTTACTGCATCCAAACTCTCTAATTGTGAACCCCTCATTGAGTGAGACCTATTTCCAGCACAGGGGGAGAACATTCAGCCTGTCAGGTATATGCTGTCATTTCATGGAGCAATCCAGTCAGTCCCACCCCTCCCCTACTCGACCCCCAGGGCCTTGCTGGTTTATTTCCATCAAGAGTCCATCCAATCTGCCATTGCAATTACTGAGTGTCTTCACCTGCCTCACCTGAATGGGCACTAATTTCCAAGTCATTACCAATTGCTGCTAAAAACAAAGTTCTTCCTGACATCCTGTATCTCTTGCCCAACAGAATGTAAGGTATTCTCAATGTGAAGATGGGATTTTGTCTCCACACGGACTGTGCAGTAGTCACCCTTACTGATACTGTCATGGACAGATACACCAGCTGCAGGCAGATTGTTGAGGGTGATAGTGAGTCTGTTTTTCCCTCTTGTTGGTTCCCTCACCACCTGCCCCAGGTCCAGTCTAGCAGCTGAATCGGGTGAAACATAATCACCTTGCTCAGTAGTGATGCTTCTGAGCAGCTCTTAATGGTGGACTTTAATGTCCCTCATTCAGGGTATATCCTGCATCCTTCCCACCCTCAGTGCTCCCTCCAAGTGTTGTTCAACATGGAGGAGGACTGACTGCTCAGTTGAGGTTGGAGGGGAGGGCGGTGCTATGTGGTAATCAGCAGGAGGTTTCCTTCCCCATGTTTGACCTGCTGTCATGAGACTTAATGGATTCCATAGTTAATGGTGAGGTCTCCCAGGGCAACTCCCTTCTGACTGTACACACCACTGTGTTGCCTCCCCTGCTTGGTCGATCCTGCCAGTTAAAAACTGAATGAGGGATCAATTCTGTGCAGGTTTCACAGCTTGGAGACAGAGCTGCTGCTGGATTCTGTTTCTGATCTCCGAGTGCAGGCGTGTGTGTTTGTGAGAGAGTGACTGACACTTTTTCCATCACTATGCTATTTCTGCAAAAATTAAATCCCAGAACCAGCCTCCTGTGCTGTCAGATTCCAGGGAATGCAGAGAGTTCACAGTTTTCTCCCGTCTCAGTAACAAACGTCCAGCTGCTCCGAGCTCCTTCTTTCACTTCATTTTTAATGAAGTTTCAACTTTGCGATCTGACAGTCTTTGCAGTTATTTTTTACACTGGGGCTTTCTGCTGTAAGTGTCCAATCAGTGACAATCACAGCAGCTAAGAGCTGTCAGGACTGAGGAGCCAGGCTCACTGGGAAACATAATGGGAAAATCAAAGCCATCCTCTACATCTCCTGGTACAAACTCCATCTCTCTCCCTGGGAGTCTGCTGCTCAAACAGACTCTTTACAAATGTGGTCACATCTCTGAGAATGATCTGAGCCCCATATCCTCCATATTACACAGACCAGCCACTGAAAATCTCTGTCATGCCGGTGGGACTCCAAGCATGACCATTCCAATGTTGTTCTGGCACACATCACAGCAATCGCCCTCCATAAACTTCAGTTCATCCCAAATTCTGATGCCTGAATCCAAACTTGCATCAAGTTCTCTTCCCCAACCTCCTGCACCCTGTGTCTACATTGGCTCCTGGTCCAGCAACACCTTGATTTTCAAGTTCTCATCCTTGTTCGCAAATCCCTCCATGTCCTCCACCCTCCCTATCTCTGTAAACTCCTCCAAGCTGCCTCAGTCAGTGTGATCAGCAATCTTTGATGTATGGCTCTCTGTTTCTCCATCCAAGTCATTGAGAAATATCATGAAAAGCTGAGCTCCCAGCACAGATCCCTGGGGATACCACTATTCACATCTTCCTCATTCGAGGATGCACACACTACTCCTCCTCCCGGCCTCTTACCTCCAAACTAATTCCTGACCAAAGACAAATACTCTTCTCTAATTGGCTTGATGGTAGGAAGCAGTGGGAACAGTGGAAGGATGCTTGTCAGACTAGAGGCCTGTGTCTAGTGGAGTGCCTCGGGGCTCAGTGCTGGGCCCATTACACTTTGTTATCGATATCAATACCTTGGATGAGAATCTGAAAGGCATGATTGGGAAGTTTGCAGATGACATTACAATAGACATTGAAGAAGGTTATCAGAAATTGCAGCAGGACCTTGATCAGCTGGAGAAATGGGCAGAGAAATGGCGAAATGAGTTCAGAGAGAAAATTGTGAGGTCTCGCACTTTAGGTAGTTTAATCGAGATGGGAGTACCATGGTGAATGGTAAGGCCTTAAGGACTGTAGTGAAACAGAGAGATCTTGGAGTTCAGGTACACGGTTCTCTGGAAGTTGAGTCACAGTTTGATAGGGCAGTGAGGAAGGCTTTTGTCACACTGGCATTCATCAGTCAGGGCATTGAGTTTAGAAGTTGGGAAGTTATGTTGCAATTGTACAGAATGTTGGTGAGATCGCACTTGGAGTATTTGGTCACCTTGTTATAGGATGGACATTATTAAACTAGAACGAGTTCAGAGGAAATTTACAAGCATGTTGCCAGGGCTCAACAGTCTGACTTTTTGCGAGAGGCTGGACAAGCTAGGACTTTTTTCTGAGAGTGTAGGAGACTGAGGGTTTTTTTTTAAGTGTATAAGACCTTGAGAGACATGAATAGGGTGAGTGCACTCAGTCTTTTTCTCAGGGTGAGGGAATTGAGGATGAGAGGGCATCAGTTTAAGGTTAGAGTGGAAAGAATAAAAGGGAACCTGAGGGGCAACTTGTTTACACAGAGGGTGGCACGCATATGAAATAAGCTGTCAGTGGAAGTAATTGAGGTGGGTATATTAACAACTTTTAAAAAGGCATTTGGACAAATACATGGATAGGAAAGTCTCCGAAGTATATGGGCCAAGTGCAGGGAAATGGGGTTAGTGTGGATGGACATTTTGGTCAGCACGGTCCAGTTTGGGCCAAAGGGCCTGTCTCTGTGCTGTAGGACTCGATGACTCTTTGACTCTATAATTCCATATGTTTCCATGTTTATGGACAGTCACTCAAACACAGAAACAAAGGAACTAGGAGCAGGAGTCGGCCATTCAGCCCTTCGAGTCGGCTCTGCCATTCAATATGACCATGGCTGATCATCCAACTTAGTCCCCTGTTCCCACTTTTTCCCCATAACCTTAATCCCTTTAGTCCTAAGAACTATACCTATCTCCTTCTTGAAAACATTTAATGTTTTGGTCTCAACCGCTTTCTGTGATAGAATATTCCACCGGCTTTCCACTCTCTAGTGAAAGAACTATCTCCTCATCTCAGTCTGAAATTACCTTTCCCTTTTCTTTAAAATGTAATTCCTGGTTCTGGATTCTCCAGTCATCTGGAACATACTTCCTGTGTTTTTCGGTCTTGTCCTGTTAGGATTTTAAAGGTTCCAATGTGATTCATCTAAATCTTCTAAACTCCAGTGAATATAATCCTAACTGATCCAGTTTCTCATCAGATCTAAGTGCTGTCATCCCCGGAATCAGTATGGTAAACCTTTGCTGCCCTCCTTCCCACAGCCAGAACTTCCTTCCTCAAATAAGGATACCAAAACTGCACACAACAGAATCATAAAATCGCACAGGAGGCCCTTCAGCCCATTAACTGTATACCAGCCAAACTACACTAAACCTACACCAGTCCCACTTTCCAACACAAGGTCCATAGCTTGAATGTTATGCCATTTCAACTGCTCACCCAAGTACTTTTTAAAGTTTGTGTGGTTTCCCACATCAACTACCCTCCCAAGCTGTGCCTTCCAGACCCCCACCACCCTTTGGGTAAAAAACATTTTCCTCAAAACATCTTGAAACCTCCTATCTTTCACATTGAATGTGAGCCAACTTATTATTGACCCTCCCATGAAGGAGAACAGCTGCTTTCTATCCACCCTGTCCATTCCCCTCATAACCTTATACACCTCGATAAGGTCCCCCCGCCACCTTCTCTGCTCTGAAGAAAGCAACTCGAGCTGATCCAATTTCTCTTCATCACTGAGAGGCTCCATCCCACACAACATCCTGGTGATTCCCCTCTGCACCCCATCCAGAACAATCACATCTTTCCTGCAGTGTGGTGACCTGAACTGCACACAGTACTCCAGCTGTGGCCTAACCAATGTTCTGCTTAACTGCAGCGTATCTTCCTGCTTTTATAACCAACACCTGAAATGGCAAAGGCAAGTGTCCCATATGCCTTCATAACTGCTCTGTTAACCTGTCTTGCCACATTCAGGGATCAGTGGACAAGCACCCCAAGATCACTCTGTTCCTTTGGGCTTTCTCAGGTCAAAGAACAAGGGACAAAGAAAATTACAAAACAGGAAAAGGCCCTTCGGCCTTCCAAGCCTGCGCTGATCCAGAGCTTCTATCTAGACCTATCATCAATTTTCCAAGGATCTGTATCCCTCTGCTCCCTGCCCATTCATGCATCTATCTCGATACATCTTTAATGATGCTATCATGCCCGCCTCTACCACTTCCACTGGCAACGTGTTCCAGGTACCAACCATTCTCTGCGTAAACAACTTTCCACGTATATCTCCCTTAAACATTTCTACTCTCACCTTGAACCCATGGTCCCTAGTAATTGAGCCCCTCACTCTGGGAAAAACCCTCTTGCTATCAACCCTGTTTATAGCTCTCATGATTTTGTAGACCTCTAGAAGGTCCTCCCTCAATCTTCAACTTTCTATTGAAAATAATGCTAATCTACTCAACCTCTCTTCATAGCTCACACCCTCCATATGAGACAATCCTGGTTAACCTCCTCTGCACCCTCTCCAAAGCATCCACATCCTTCTGGTAATGGCGAGAACTGTATGCAGCATTCCAAATGTCGCCAAGCCAAAGTCAGTTACAATTCTAACATGACCTGCCTACTTTTGTAGGCTAAGATAAAAGGTAGGGAGGAGGGACTTGGTGGAGGGGCATTGGGAATGTGATAGGTGCAAGGAGGTTAAGGTGAGGGTGATAGGCCGGAGAGGGGGTGGGGGCAGAGAGTTCGGGAAAAGATTGCAGGTCAAGAAGGCGGTGCTGAGTCTGAGGGTTGGGACTGAGAAAAGGTGGGGGAGGGGAAATGAGGAAGCAGCTTCTCCAAATTTATCCAGCTTCTCACCTTAACCTCCTTCCACCTATCGCATTCCCAACACCCCTCCCCCAAGTCCCTCCTCCCTACCTTTTATCTTAGCCTGCTTGGCACACCCTGCTCATTCCTGAAGAAGGGCTTATGCCCAAAACGTCGATTCTCCTTCTCCTTTGATGCTGCCTGACCTGCTGTGCTTTTCCAGCAACACATTTTTAAGCTCTGATCCCCAGCATCTGCAGTCCTCACTTTCTCCTGCCTACTCTTGTACCCCAACCGATGAAGAAAAGCATGCCATCTGCCTTCTTGACCACTCTATCAACCTGCATTACCACCTTCAGGGTACAATGGACCCGAACATCCAGATCTCTCTGTGCATCAATTTTCCCCCGGGCTTTCCATTCACCATATAGTTTCCTCCAGCACTGGATCTTCCATATTTCATCAGATCACATTTGCCCAGATTGAACTCCATCCGTCCGTTTCTCTGCCCAGCTCTCCAATCTATCTAAATTCTGCTGCATTCTCTGACAGTCCCCTTCACTATCTGCTACTCCACCAATCTAAGTGATATCTGCAAACTTGTTAATCAGACCACCTATACCTTCTTCCAGATCATTTATATCTATCATAAACAAGAGTGGTCCCAGCACAGATTCCTGTTCTCCATTTTGAGAAATTCCATTCCACTACTACTCTCTGTCTCCTGTTACCCAGCCTGTTCTCTATCCATCTAGTGAGTACACCCTGAACCCCATGCAACTTTAATTTCTCCATCAGGCTACATGGGGAACGTTAACAAACACCTCACTGAAGTCCATGTGTATGACATCTTCAGCTCTTCCCTAATCAATCAACTTTGTCACTTCTTCAAAAACTTCTATAAAGTAGGTAAGACATGACATTCCCTGCACAAAATCATGCTTCCGATCACTGATATATCCATTTTCTTCCAAATCAGTATCTGCTCCAGCAGCTTCCCTTCCACTGACGTCAGGCTCACCGCTTGATAATTACCTGGATTATCCTTGCTACTCTTCTTATGCAAGGGGACAACATTAGTTATTCTCCAGTCCTCTGGGACCTCACCGGTGTTCAAGATTGCTACAAAGATATCTCTTAAGGCCCCAGATATCTCCTCTCTTGCTTCCCACAGGACCCAGGGATAGATTCCATCCTGACCTGGGGACTTGTTCACCTTAATGCCTTTTAGAATACTCAACACTTTCTCCCTCCTTAAACCAACTTGACCTAGAATAATCAAATATCTATCCCCAACTTCAACGTCCATCTTTTCTCTCTCCTAGGTGAGTACCAAATCAAACTACTCATTAAGAATCTCTCCGATTTTCCCTGACTCCATGCATACCTTTCATCTGTCCTTGAGTGGGCCAACCCTTTCTCTAGTCACCCTCTTGCTCCTTATATATGAATAAAAGGCTTTGGGATTTTGTTAATGATATTTTGTGACCCCTTTTAGCCTTTTTAATTCCTCACTTCAGATCGGTCCTAGTTTCCCGATATTCTTACAAAGCTTTGTCTGTTTTCAGCCACCTAGACCTTATGTATGCTTCCTTTTTCCTCTCAGCGAGTCTCACAATTTCACCTGTCATCCAGGGTTCCCTAATCTTGCCATTTCAATCCCTCATTTTCACAGGGACATGCCTGTCCTGCATTCTAATCAATCTCTCTTTAAAAGCCTCCCACATATCAAATGTGGTTTTACCCTCAGACGGATCACTCTCATCTTTGTCCATGAGCATTCTAAAAACTTACAAAATTGTGATCACTGTTCCCAAAGTAATCCCCGACTGAGATTTCAACCACCTGGCTGGGCTCATTCCCAACACAAGGTCTAGTATGGCCCCTTCCTAAGTTGAACTATTTACATACCATGTAAAATCCTCCTGGGTGCTCCATACAAATTCTGCTCCGTCTAAATCTGTAACTTTAAGTGAATCCCCGTCAATGTAGGGAAAATTAAAATCTCCCATCACCATCACCCTGTTGCTCCTACATCTTCCATAATCTGTTCACATATTTGACCTCTGTCTCGCGCTTGCTGTTGGGAGGCCTGTAGTACAGCCCCAGCATTGTTACTGTACCCTTCCTGTTTCTGAGATCTGCCCAAATTGCCCCACTGCCTTCCTTCAGCAAGCTGTGATATCCTCTCTGACCAGTAATGCAACTCCTCCACCCCTTTTTCCCCCCCTCTCGAACCCATCTGATACATCTGTATCATGGGATATTTAGTTGCCAATCTTGCCTTTCCCTCAACCAAGTCTCAGTAATAGCAATAACATCATACTACCAGGTACAAATCCAAAGCCTGAATTCCTCTGCCTTACCTACTACACTTCTTGCATTAAAACAAATGCATCTCAGGCCACCTGTCCCTTTGCGTTCATCATCTACCTATTCTTACCCTTAGTCACACTGATTTCATTACCTAGTTCCTTACAGGCTTTAGTTACTACGTCCTTACTGTCCACTAACCTCCTCATTTGGTTCCCATCCCTCTGCTACATTATTTTGAACCGTCCCCAAGAACGTGAGCAAAAGTAGCCTGGAGGACATTGGTTCCAGTCCTGCCCGGGTGCAGACTGTCTGATTTGTAATAGTCCCACCTCCCCCAGAACCAGTCTCAATGTCCCAAAAATCTGAAACCCCACCTACTGCGCCATCTCTCAAGCCAGTCATTCATCCTGCTTATTCTTCCATGTCTACTCTGACTAGTACGCGGTGCTCGTTGCAATCCTGAGATTACTACCCCTGAGGTCCTTATTTTTAATACGGTTCCTAACTCCCGAAATTCTGCGTGTAGGACTTCATCCCGTTTATTACGTATATCATTGCGGCCTACATGCACCATTACAGCTAGCTGTTCACCCTCCCCCTTCAGAGCTATTCGGGAGTCTCGTTTTCGACCACAGAACCACCTATCTATTCCCCTTACAAAGTCCAAATAAACCACATCTGCTGGCTCCCCCTTATCAAATCCACTTACTATATCCTCAAACAATTCCAGTCGATTTGTTAAGCATGATTTTTCTTTTGACAATCCATGCTGACTCTGTCCAATTCTGTCACTGTTTTCTCAGAGCTAAGCTATAAAATATTTTATAATGAACTTGAGCTTTTTCTCCACCACTGATGTCCGACTAATTGGTCTAAAATTCCCTATTTTCTCCTTCTATCTCTTTTTCAATAGACGTGTTAAATTAGCTTCCCTCACTCTGTTGGACCTATTCCATAGTTGAAAAACAGATAACCATCAATGTTTCTAATATTGAGTACTTGCTCAAGTACTCAGGAAAATAGATTATTTGTCCCTGCTGATTTAACAGACTTTAATTTTCCCAGAACCATTTCCCTCCAACAACTGATTTCCTTACGTTCCTTCCTCTGATAAAACCCTGGGTTCACCAACATTTTTGAGATATATTTTCTTGTGCAGAAAAATCCAGAGTAAGTTTATAATTGGTCTGTCATCTCTTTGTTTCAATTATAACATGATAATCATAACACTTGTGTGGAACTTCCTGAAATGTCATCTGGACGTCCATATAAACAACACATTCCCTTATCTCACAATTTAGTGCCGTCTTTAAAATATGTCACCAGGTTAGTTAAAGATGTATGACCCTTTTTGAATCCATGCTGACTTACTCTGATCAGTTCATATTTGTCAGACATTCTCTCTCTAAAACCAGATTCAATCACTTCCCAACATCAGACATTCAATGGAGATGTTCATTGTGAGCGAGGTTAGTAAACAGCTAGCACTGATTATGAGGGGCTGAACAGCCTCCTCCGAGAGTCATAGAGTTATAGAGATGTACAACATGGAAACAGACCCTTTGGTCCAACTCTTCCATGCTGACCAAATATCCCAACCTAATCTAGTCTCACCTGCCAATATATCCCTCCAAATCCTTCCTATTTATCTACCCATCCAGATGTCTTTTAAATGTTGTAATTGTACCAGTCTCCACCACTTCCTCTGGCAGCCCATTCCACACTCGCAGCACTTTTTGCATGAAAAATTTGCCCCTCAAGTTTCTTTTATATCTTTTCCCTCTCACCCTAAACCTATTTCCTCTAGTATTGGACTCCCCCACGCCAGGAAAAAGACCTTGTCCATGCCTCTCATAATTTTATAAACCTCCATAAGGTCACCGCTCAGCTTCCGATGTTCCAGGGAAAACAGCCCCAGCCTATTCAGCCTCTCCCTGTAGCCCAAATCCTCCAATCCTGGTAACATCCTTGTAAATCTTTTCTGAACCCTTTCAAGTTTTGCAACATCCTTCTGATAGGAAGGAGATTAGAATTGCACGCAACACTCCAAAGTGGCTTAACCAATGTACTGTACAGCCACAATATGACCTCCCAATCCCTGTACACAATACTCTGACCGATAAAGGAAAGCATACTTCACTTATCTATCTACCTGAGACTCTACTTTCAAGGAGCTATGAACCTGCACGCCAAGGTCTCTTTGTTCAGCAACATTCCCAAGGACCTTACCATTCAGTGTATTAGTCCTGCTAAGATTTGCTTTCCCAAAAGGCAGCAGCTTGCATTTATCTAAGTTAGACTCCAACTGTCATTTCCCAGTCCAATAGCCCATTTGATCAAGATCCTGTTTTAATTTGAGGTAACCTTCTTCGCCGTCCACTGCACCCCCAATTTTGGTGTCATCTGCAAACCTACTCACTATACCTCGTATCTTCATATCCAAATCATTCATACCTATGACGAAAGGTAGTGGACGCAGCACCGACCCTTTGACACTCCACTGGTCACAATCTCCAGGTCTGAAAAACAACCCTTCACTACCACCCTTTGTATTTTACCTTTGAGCCAGTTCTGTATCCAAATGGCTAGTTCTCTTCGTATTCCGTGAGATCTAGCCTTGCTAACTAGTCTCCCATGGGGAACCTTGTCGAATGCCTTACTGAAGTCTATATAGATCCTGACTAACGCTCATCCCTCATCAATCCTCTTTGTTACTTCTTCAAAAAAACTCAATCAAGTTTGTGAGACATGATTTCCCACGCACAAAGCCATGTCGACTATCCCTAATCAGTCCTTGTCTTTCCATATACATGTACATCCTGTCCCTCAGGATTCCCTCCAACAACTTGCCCACAACCGACATCAGGCTCACCCAGCCAGAGTTCCCTGGCTTGTCCTTACCACCTTTCTTAAATAATGTTACCACATTAGCCAACCTGCAGTCTTCTGGCACCTCACCTGTGACTATTGATGCAAGAGGCCCAGCAATCACTTCCCTGGCTTCCCACAGACTTCTAGGGTACACCTGATCAGGTCTTGGGGAATTATCCACCTTTATGTGTTTCAAGACATCCAGCACTTCCTCCCCTGTAATATGGACATTTTTCAAGATGTTACCATCTATTTCCCTTACATTCTATATCTTCCATGTCTTTTTCCACAGTAGGCGCGAATGAAAAATACTTGTTTAATACCTGCCCCATCTTCTGCAGCTCCACACAAAGGCCACCATGCTGATCTTTGAGGGGTCCTATTCTCTCCCTACTTAGTCTTTTGTTCTTAATGTATTTGTAAAAACCCTTTGGATTCTCCTTAAGCCTATTTGCCAAAGCTATCTCATGTCCCCTTGTTGCCCTCCTGATTTCCCTCTTAAGTATACTCCTACTGCCTTTATACTCTTCTCATGATTCACTCGATCTATCCTGTCTATACCTGACATATGCTTCTTTTTCTTTCTGAACCAAACCCTCAATTTCTCTCGTCATCCAATATTCCCTGCAACTATCATCCTTTCCTTTCACCCTAACTAGAATATACTGTCTCTGGATTCTTGTTATTTCATTTCTGAAGGCTTCCCATTTTCCAGCCATCCCTTTACCTGCGAGCAACTGCCTCCAATCAGCTTTTGAGAGTTCTTGCCTGATACTGGCAAAATTAGCCTTCTTCCAATTTAGAACTTCAACTTTTAGATTTGGTTTATTCTTTTCCATCACTATTTTAAAACTAATAGAATTATGGTCGCTGGCCCCAAACTGCTCCCTCACTGACACCTCAGTCACCTGCCCTGCCTTATTTCCAAAGAGTAGATCAGGTTTTGCACCTTCTCTAGTCGGTACATCTGCATACTGAATCAGAAAATGTTCTTATGCAAACTTAACAAATTCCTCTCCATCTAAATTGTTAACACTATGGCACTCCCAGTCTATGTTTGGAAAGTTAAAACTATAAACACCCTATTATTCTTATTGATAACTGAAATCTCCTTACAAATCTGTTTCTCATTTTCCCATATTAACGGCTCTATAATACAATCCCAACAAGCTGAACATCCCTTTCTTATTTATCTTATTTGTGCTGAAGCCTTCTCTGTGTCCTTGACTGTAACATTCAGATCGGAACAGGAGCTGGGCTGCCGCTTTAGCAATGAGTTCAATGTGGACGGATGGAGTGTCATTAGTGGGGAATACACAGTGTACGTTGTGTCCAGGAGCCTCTTGAAAGGATGTCTTTCTCTTTCTCCCTTTTCAGTTCCAAGGCTGGCATGAAGGACCTGAAAGAATCTTTGGTGAAGAAGTTTCCGGACGGTGAGGGCTGTGTGAAGGGCTTCAGCAGTGAATAATGATTGCAGCTCCTTGTTCAGTCTGCTCCTCCCTCACCACTGTTCAAGCCATAACCTCCTGTCACACTGAGTGACATTGCAATCAATATCATAGTGTCAGTGCCAGCAAACAGCAGCATCACAGTCTGACCCACTGGGACAGGCATCACTGCCTGATGTCAAAGAACGGAGCCTGAATCCCCTCCCCCACCATGTTCATGAACCCCTACAGCATTGAAAATATACAGACACCCAGCCCCTTCTATTAAACACTGACCTCCCCCTCCCAACCAGAGAACCCCTTCAGAGGTAGAAGTCAGCATCAAGACTGAGAGAGAGGGAGAGGTGGGATGACACAAAGACAAAGAGAAGGAGAGAGAGAGACTGAGAGAGAGAGAGAGAGACTGAGAGGGAGCCAGTGACTGGGAGCCAGCTGTTGGCCATGTCTGAGGGAAGGTTCCTTATTCCAATTATGTCAGACCTTGGTGAGGCCGCACCTGCAGCACTGGGTCCAGTTTCAATTTCATTTTCTATGGAAGGATACACTCGCCCAGACTCTACCGAGAAGGAGTGCAGCAAGGATTCGTGAGACTGATTCCTGGCATAAGGCCATATGAAGTCTATTGGGACATTATTCCCTGGGGTTTAATGGAGCAGGCTGGAGGGGCTGAATGGCCTCCTGCTGTCACTATTCCTTCTCTTCTGATGATGATGTCAGTGTGTGTTGATGAGAAATGGGGTTCCTCTGTTGAAACTGCTCCTGATTTAATGATGGAGCTGGAAGCCAGGAGAAGTTGCAGAAGCTTCAGTTTCTAACCAGAAACTGCCCACTCGGCCTCTTGGACACGATGAGCCGGTTTACTGTGCCCAGCGCCGACACACCCTCCCTCCCTCCCTCCCAACAAGACCCTGTCTGATTGGATTCACGTTGTTAAATTTTTCCAATTCTGGAGGATATCCTGCCCTTCTGATCCAGCATTCCAGCACATTCCCAATACTGACATCTGGATCTGGAGTAGACCTGATCCTCTCAAATATTGACTCCAATGATGAAATTCCACTGGATCCCTTGCTGCAGGGAAAGGATCAGCCAGGGCTGTATTCTTCAGCCATGGAGAATAATGATGGGATACTTGGAGTGTGAGTTTGATGATGGAAATGTGAACCATTGCAGCAAAGACATTACAGATGGTTTGTACAGACAGCAAAGCCCAAACCAGAGCATTGTGTCAATCAACACAGAACTCATGAAACACAATAAAAAACAGTTATTAATGTGATTCACAAAGATGTGTCATTATTCTTGTCACAAAAGACTGTTTCCCAGTGAAGGGGTCCATCCTGCTGAATATTAGATACAGCTGGGCTTTGGAGAACTATTGGGCAGTTGGAGTGTAATGTGGGGGACATGAATCACAAAGTTAGAACACAGCTACAGCAAGTGAATCCAGAGGCAGATGGAGTGTTGGTGCTCATTGTAAAGGGGATGCAATCTAAATGCAGGGACAGTTTACTGCAGCTGTACAGGGGTTAGGGTTAGGGGCTTGGTGAGAGCACATCTGGAGTATGGAGTCCAGTATCAGGCTCCTTATTGAAGAAAGGACAGGAGCTGCATTGGATGTAGTTCAGAGATGGTTCCTTTGACTGATTCCTGGTATAGAGCGATTGTCTTATGGGCAAAGGTCTAACAGGTTAGGAATCTGATCCCTGGAGTTTAGAACAATGAGAGGTAATCTCATTGAAATGTATAGAATTCTTAAGGGGCTTGACAGAGTTAATGCTCAACGTTTCCCTTCACGGGAGAGAATGGGCTACACAGAAAACCACTGAGTAACCACTAGGACAGGATCCAGAACACAGGAGGATCAGAAAGCTGAACTGTATCAATTTTAATGTAAGGACCTTGACCAGTAATGTGGTTGAACTGAGAGCATTGAACAACACTTGGGAATATAGAGTCATCGAGACATAGAGATGTACAGCATGGAAACAAACCCTTTGGTCCGACCTGTCCATGCCGACCAGATGTCCCAACCCAATCTAGTCCCACCTGCCAGCACCCGGCCCACATACCTCTAAACTCTTTCAATTCATATGTCCATCCAAATGCCTTTTAAATGTTGCAATTGTACCAGCTTCTTCTGGCAGCTCATTCCATACACGTACCACCCTCTGCGTGAAAAAGGTGCCCATTACGTCTCTTTTCTATCTTTCCCCTCTCACCCTAAACCTATGCCCTTTAGTTCTGTACTTCCCCACCCCAGGGAAAAGACTTTGTATATTTATCCTATCCATGCCCCTCATAATTTTGTAAACCTCTATAAGGTCACCCCTCAGCCTCCGATGCTCCAGGGAAAACAGCCCCTGCCTGTTCAGCCTCTCCCTATAGCTCAAATCCTCCAACCCTGGCAACATCCTTGTAAATCCTTTCTGAACCCTTTCAAGTTTCACAACATTTTTCCGATAGGAAGGAGACCAGAATTGCATGCAATATTCCAATAGTGGCCTAACCAATGTCCTGTACAGCCGCAACATGACCTCCCAACCCCTGTACTCAATACTCTAACCAATAAAGGAAAGCATACAAATGCCTTCTTCACTATCCTATCTACCAGAAACTCCACTTTCAAGGAGCTATGAACCTGCACTCCCAGGTCTCTTTGTTCAGTAACACTCCCTCGGACCTTACCATTAAGTGTATAAGTCCTGCTAAGATTTGCTTTCCCAAAATGCAGCACCTTACATTTATGTGCATAAACTTCTCAGCCCATTGGCCCATCTGATCAAGATCCTTTTGTAATCTGAGGTAACCTTCTTCGCTGTCCACTGCACCTCCAGTGTTGGTATCATCTGCAAACTTACTAACCATATCTCTTCTGCGATTTCATATGCTGTTGCACTGTCTTTTTGGAATATCATATTGTTGCAATTGCTGAGACATGATTGAACAAAGATAGGACTGGCAGCTCAACATTCCAGGGTAGAGAAGTCTCAGGTGGGTTAGTCAGGGTGCAAGAGAGGTGGGTGTGTTGCATTACTGATAAAGGAAACCATGACTGCAGTATTGCTACTGAAGGAGCATTTCTTGGAAGGGTCTTCACATGATGCCATCTGGGTAGAGCTAGACAAAAGGACAATCACTTTGCTGTGATTATACTACAGGCTCCCCAATAGTCAGATGGAGAGAGAGGAGCAGATATGTCAGCAAATCACAGAGAGATGTGAGAGAAATAGGGTTATATTAGCAAGGAATTTCAACTTC
>NW_025215296.1:0-2604 GCF_004010195.1 Chiloscyllium plagiosum
CTTACCATTCTCTGTAAACAGTTTTTCTCATGTTACCTTTCGCTTCTGTGCCCATCAACTTACATTTGTATTCTGTATAATTCTATATTCTCATTCTAAGGAGACATAGCACTATTCAGCACTAGACAAACCCTCTAACAGTTTATTTTAATTTATTCAGGAGGTGTGGGTTTCACTGGTCGGACCAGCATTCATTGCCCAGCCCTTTTCGAAGGGGGTGCTGAGCTGCCTTCTTGAACCGGTGCAGTCCTTGGAGTGTACGGTCTGTGAGGGAGAGAATTCGGGATTTTCACCCAGCAACGCTGAAGGAATATGTAACTAACCCCGTGCTGTCCCTGTCCTGGGAGTGTGTGATGGGGGACAATGTAGACGGAGCTTTACTCTGTATCTAACCCCGTGCTGTCCCTGTCCTGGGAGTGTTTAATGGGGGGACAGTGTAGAGGGAGCTTTACTCTGTATCCAACCCCGTGCTGTCCCTGTCCTGGGAGTGTTAGATGAGACTATGATAGAGGGAGTTTTGCTCTGTGTCTAAGCCAATGCTACCCTTGATATTGTGCGCTGTAAATGATGGAGGTAGAAGTTAAGGAAGACACCAACCTACACAGCGGAGTCTTTGTTCTTTGTGCACATCCCTCTGTCCCACCACCAGAGGAATAAAGTGTATCTCACACAGTCCCACAAGCCGTTCCTCTCTCCGGGAGCGACTGCTGGTGTTGCGCACTTCCCTTGTCAGACTGCCCCTGGTCGCCTGGGCTTTTAGCCGCTTCCTTGCTCGATCGTTATTGTTCTGTTGCTCATTACGACTGGTCCTTCTCTTCAGCAGGTTCTCACAGCGGCTCTTCAGGGCCAGGGTCATGCATTCATAGTTACCTGGGGAGCAGATCGAAGGAGTTTAATTACATCTCACCTTGAGCACAGCACAGGACACCATTCACCCCATTGTCAGTCCTTTATTCGATCCTGTTATAAATATTAATTCATTGTATTTATTCACTTTCCTTTTAAAATCCCATTCTCGATTCAATTTTCTCCTTCCATTTGTGCATTAACTTTTGACATTTCTTGTCTTTAGTCTGGTCTTTAATGTTTAATGCCATCGCTGTTGACCAATCACTGCTCATGGTCTTTAATCTATATTGGTTTCTGGTCTAGCAACACCTCAGTTTTAAAAATCTCAATCTTGCTTCCAAATTCCTCCAGGTCCTCGCTCCTCCCTAATCAAGTAACCTCCAGCCTGAAACCCTTTGAGGTCTTTGCATCCCTCCAATTCTTATAGAAGCCAAATTTTTATTCTACCACCATTGATGTACTTTACTTCCATGGGTCCTAAACTATGGAATTCTCTCCCAAAATGTTCCCAATTCTCGACTTGATTTCCTCTTTTACAATGCAGTTTTAAAACAATCTCCCTGAGCAGGCTTTAGTTCACCTGCACGATCATGTTCTCAAGTGATAGAATGCTGCTGTGAAGTGCCTTCAGATAATTTACAGTAATAAAGTTACTGTATAAATGTGAGTTGTTGTACAAATCAATCTCTTGTGCTCCCTGTCTATTTTGATGAAATCTGAAACATAACCAACGTTTAACAGTCCATCTACTTGTAAGAAAAGATTTACGAGGATGTTGCCAGGGTTGGAGGATTTGAGCTATTGGGAGAGGCTGAACAGGATGGGGCTGTTTTCACTGGAGTCTCGGAGGCTGAGAGGTGACCTTATAGAGGTTTATAAAATCATGAGTGGCATGGATACGATAAATAGACAAGGTTTTTTACCTAGGGTGGGGGAGTCCAGAACTAGAGGGCAGAGGTTTAGGGTGAGAGGGGAAAGATATAAAAGAGACCTTTTCACGCAGAGGATGGTGTGAGTCTGGAATGAGCTGCCAGAGGAAGTGGTGGAGGCTGGTACAATTACAGCATTTAAAAGAATGGGGATATGAAGAGGAAGGGTTTGGAGGGATATGGGCTGTGTGCTGGCAAATACAACTGGATTACCTTAGAATATATGATTGGCATGAATGAGTTGGACTAAAGCGTCTGTTCCCCTGCTGTGTGACTCCATTATTCTAAGTGATCATTTAGTTTGGTTCCAGTGACCATGTTGTGTGCATACTGTGAAGCAGGTGAACAGAGAAATATCCACTGTTTGTGTGAACCCGCTGTCTGTGTGAACCCACTGTCTGTGTGAACCTGCTGTCTGTGTGAACCCAAGGTCTGTGTGAACCCACTGTCTGTGTGAACCTGCTGTTTGTGTGAACCCACTGTCTGTGTGAACCCACTGTCCGTGTGAACCCACTGTTTGTGTGAAACTGCTGTTTGTGTGAACCCACTGTCTGTGTGAACCTGCTGTCTGTCTGACCCCACTGTCTGTGTGAACCCGCTGTGTGTGTGAACTCACTGTCTGTGTGAACCTGCTGTTCGTGTGAACCCCCTGTTTGTGTGAACCTGCTGTTTGTGTGAACCCCCTGTTTGTGTGAACCTGCTGTTTGTGTGAATCCACTGTCTGTGTAAACGAGCCGTTTGTGTGAACCTGCTGTTTGTGTGAACCCACTGTCTGTGTGAACCTGCTGTCTGTGTGAACCTGCTGTTTGTGTGAACCCACTGTCTG
>NW_025215296.1:5000-18734 GCF_004010195.1 Chiloscyllium plagiosum
TTAGCTTTCAGCAGTTGCTGTTGGGGTCTAGAAGAGATGGAAGCTATCTCTTTCCTTCTTTTCTCAGTTACAGGCACAAGCTGAAGTTCTCTACCTGCTACTGGAAATGCGTGTGAAACAATCTGTCTGAATTTGCCTTTGGCCAAGGCTGTGTTTATGAGATGCCATTTTATTGGAACAGTCCACAGAATCATAGAATCCCTACAGTGCGGAAACAGGCCAACATGTACACACCAACCCTCCAAACAGTAACCCACCCCAAACTCATTCCCCTACCCTATTACTCTACATTTACCCTTGACTAATGCACCTAACCTACACATCCCAGAAGACTAGGGGTAATTTAGCATAGCCAATTCACCTAACCTGCACATGTTTGGATTGTGGGAGGAAACCCACACAGGCACGGGGAGAATGTAACCTGGGTCCCTGGAGCTGTGACGCAGCAATGCTAACCACTGAGCCACCCTGCTGCCCTAATTAATCTTTAGTAATAGTTACTGTATCTATTATTTTGTTAAGTTTTCCAACAAAATTAATTTATTCCAACTCCTTCTTGCATCTATTGTATTTAAACTATACTGGATGAATAAATTATGTTTTGCTGAACATCAAGCAGTTTGGCCAATTGAATTGCGTCTGGAACACAGCACCTCACATTTACCTTTGAAATAAGAAAGGTAAGTGTCTAGGCTACCTTCATAACATACGTTGAGTGGGTCTGATCTGGTCCATGACATTTGTCTGTTTTCTCTTTGGAAAAAGTAACCTTGACAAAGTTGAACACTAATTTCTGCAAAGAATTACTTCACTCGGTAAATCTGACATGACGACAAACCATAACTGATACTGGTGTCGGTCCATGATAGGTTAGTCAAGAACTTCTCATCTTGGGCAGACAGTAGCAGGCAGTTTAGTACAATGTTGTCAGTGACAATGCAGTAATCGCACACCCTAGCATTAACTGCTGGAGATTATGAAGCAAAAACAAAAGATTATGAGGGTGGCACAGTGGCTCAGCAGCTAGCACTGCTGCTTCACAGGGACCCAGGTTCGATTCAAGCCTCGGGTGACTGTCTGTGTGGAGTTTGCATGTGCCTGTGTGGGTCCCCTCTGGGTGCTCTGGTTTTGTCCCACAATCCAAAGATGTGCAGGCCAGGTGAATTTGGCTCAGTGGTTAGCACTGCTGCCTCACAGTGCCAGGGACCCGGGTTCAATTCCAGCCTTGGGCGACTCTCTGTGTGGAGTTTGTATATTCTCCCCGTGTCTGTGCGGGTTTCCTCCCACAATCCAAAGATGTGCAGGTTAGGTGAATTGGCCATGCTAAACTACCCGTAGTGTTCAGGGATGTGTGGGTTAGGTACATTAGCCATGGGCAAATGTAGAGTAATAGAGTAGGGGAATGGGTCTGGGTGGATTACTCTTCAGAGGGTTGGTGTGGACTTGTTGGGCCAAATGGCCTGTTTCTATACTGGGAATCTAAAGAAAGTGAAAGGAAAATACAAGCTTACAAACCATGGAATCTACAGCACAGACAGAGGTCATTTAACCCATTGTATCCTGTCAAGCCAAGTCACCATAATCTTACCAGACCATGAGGCTGCTCTCTCATTAGAGAGACGTCTGGTGGTGATTTAACCTGAGGGCCACCACACCTCAAGGGTGGGGAGAGGTTGAGAAGGAGAGTCCCTCATGGTCACCTCAGCCGGCGATGGGAATTGAAACCATCTTGTTCGGATCACACTGCGTTGCAAACCAACTGTCCTAAAATAAGTGTACTGGCTCCTGAAACACCTCCCCAGCTTGTCCCATTCCAGGGCTATTTCCGTAGCCCTCTAAATTGATGACAGCAATAACTTAAACGTTTGAAAACTCTCTTCTTTTCCTTTTTCCCTCATTTAATACAAACAACATCATCTTCTTCCCTTTCAGATCAGTTTGACATCTGGCATTGCTCTGGGTTGGCTCCAGGGCTATATCCCAAATCTGGTTCTCCAACTGTCTATTAGGAACTAATGAAATGTTATGATGAAGCCATTTAGCTATGAATAGAGGATAGTTCAGCGAACCAAATTTAGGATATTGGACTTCAAATCAATGCAGGACATGTGGAACACAGCTGATTTGTTTCCGTTTTCTTTTGAAGTGGGACTTAATTTACAATAAAAAAAATTAAACATGGAGTGACGTGCCTGAGGTGATTACCCTGAAGACCTCCTTTGACTGAGAAATTGACCTCCAGCAACAAACATTTTCTTTTATACTTGATGTAACCCCACGTGAAAAGGTAACAGAAGGTTGTGATGAATGGCTAATTTACTGACAGAGGAATACATTGATGTTCCACAGGATTCAGAACTGGGCTCTTCTGTTTATGATACATATTAAAGGCTTGTACTTGGGGTACAGGATACAAAGTCAACATTTGTAGGTGTCATGAGACATAGAAATGTAAGAAACTCTGAGGAGGATAGAAATAGAATTCAAGGGGACATAGAATCATCAAATCCCTGAAGTGTGGAAGCAGGTCATTCAGCTGATCTACACTGACCTTCCAAAAGGACATCCCACCCAAACCCACCCCATTACCTCATCTGTGTAGCCCTATACTTCCTAACCCACCTAGCCTATATATCCCTGGACGCTATCAGCACTTTAGCATGGCCAATCCATTTAACCCACACATCTTTGGACTGTGGGAGGAAACCCGCACAGACAAGGGAAGAATGTGCAAACTTCATATAGAAAAATCACCCAAGGCTGAGATTGAACCCAGGTCCATAGCACTGTGAGGCAGCAGTGTTAACCACTGAGCCATCGTGCCGACATACTGACAGAATTTGTAGAAATTCGGATCAGAAAGGAGGCAAGAACACAAGCTAAGTGGCTCAATTTTAAACAAGGTGCAAGAACAGAGATATTTGGGCAGATTTTGTGAAATTAGCAGGACACATGAACAAAGCAGTTGCAAAAGTAAACAGAATCCTTGGCTTCATATATGATGAAATAACAAAAGCCAGAATGTTGCAGTGAATACAAATGAAATACTAATGTGGCCCTTGCCAGAGTACTGTGTCCAATTCTACAATAAAGAATGCAATGCTTTCGAATGGATACAGAAGGGCTTTACCAGTCTGGATCCAGTTTATGGAACTGCATTTATATAATCAGATTGGATAGGCTGGGGTTATTTTCCACACAGCAGACAAAGCCAAGGTGAAATTTTACAGAGGTGTTGGAAATGACGAAGGTTTAGCTGAAGTAAATAAAGGGAAGCAGTTCTCAACAGCTTAAAGATCAATAGCTAGCGAGGATAGATTTACATGGATTGGCAAAACAACCAGAGGGAAAAACAGGAAAACCTTTTGGTTATAAAATTATCCAACATACTGTTAGGATTTAAATGCACCAGCTGGGAGCCTTTTAGAGGAGGCTGGATAAACTCAAAGAAGGAGTAGGAATTGCAGGGACATGTTGCAAGATCAGGGGAGTGGGACCAACTGGTTTGCTTTTTAAAACAAGTGGTAGTTTCAATAAGATGCTGTGCGTGCTGCACTATTCTTGATTTTAAGAAAACAAATACCTAGAGCTCCATTCTGGGTTGAGCCATTGCAAAGAGCTAACAGAGATGAGTGTAAAAATATTTGCTCAGCAGCTACATTTTTCCTTGGAGTTATTTTGCAAGGCGATAGCTCCTAATAAGGGCAAGTGTTCTACTGAAATAACAGCATGGTCTCAGCCAGCATGAACCATCAGCTTTGTCAAATTGCTCTGTGGTTGTTTTTTTCCACCAGAGCACATCAGCAGTTGGTCTGCACATTGTCTGCAATCCCAGAATACCTTGGTGTTTTCAACCTTTGCTTAACACACACACACACACACACATGCACACACACACATATGCACACGCGCACACACACACACACACATACACACACAGTGAAGAATGTCCAATCACTTGGATAAGCACCATTTTATACTATTTGTGCACTGATCCATGGTTTTAATGTAACCAAATAATCTTGAATCTTCAGTGGTGACAATCCCATCATTCATCTTACAGGGAAACATTAGGTGTGTGGCAACATTAAAATCGAAGGATGTGACAGAAAAAAAGATAAATAAATTACTTTCAATAGTACTTTTTACAACATCAGCACATCCTAAACCACTTTACAACCAATGAGATACTTTCATAGTGTAGTTGCTGTTGTAATGCAGAAAACCCTGCAGCCACGTTTCATAAAGCAACCTCCCACAAACTGCAATGTTATAAATGCTTGCTAAAGCTTTTTGTGAAGTTGATTGAAGGATACATATTGGTCAGGGCACGAGGCATAATTGCCCAAACTTTCGTCATGGGATACACCTTATATCCACCTGAGAGAGCAGAAAACACAACTGGTTTCTTTTCAGGACATATCACATGAAACAAAATTGTAGCCCTATGTTTATCATGTTTATCATATATTCCAATATCGCATTCGCTAATTAACTTCTTAGTCAACAAACAGTAGGTTAAGTAATCGTACAATCCATCAACCATGCAAAACAGTAATGTCAGCACCTCGACAGTCCAGCAAAGAATCTATTTATCTTTTTAACAAATGCAATGTT
Source organism: Chiloscyllium plagiosum (assembly GCF_004010195.1). Lineage (NCBI taxonomy): Eukaryota > Metazoa > Chordata > Chondrichthyes > Orectolobiformes > Hemiscylliidae > Chiloscyllium > Chiloscyllium plagiosum. The sequence goes on from NW_025215296.1 coordinate 9,618, forward strand.
ATTGATTTCCTGACACTTTTTGTTATATCGTTTTAGATTGTTTCTGGGCAATGCCATGTAGAATGAAATAGTACATCCATTGCTCCGAAGGGCAGCTTATTGTTAAACATGGGCAGGGAAATCTGAAACTAGAAGATAGAATCATGGAGTTACACAGTTCGAAGACAGACTCTTCGGTCCAACACGTCCATGCCAACCAGATATCCTATATTAATGTAATTCCATTTGCCAGCATTTGGCCCATATCTCTCCAAACCTTCTTATTCATGTCCTCACCAGTTTTCTTTTAAATGTTGTAATTGTACCAGCGTCCAGCATCTCCTCTGGCAGCTCATTCCATAAACACACCACCCTCTGTGTGAAACATTTGCCCCTTAGGTTCCTTTTATACCTTTGCCCTCTCATCATAAATCCATTCCCTTTAAATTTGGACCCCCCACCCCACTAACCTGGGGAAAAGGCCTTTGCTATTTACCCTATCCATGCTCCTCATGATTTCATCAAGCTCTCAGCCTCTGATGCTCCAGGGAAAATAGTCTAAGCAGCCTCTCCCAAAAGTGCAAACACTCCAACCCTGGCAACATGTTGTAAATCTTTTGTGAACCCTTTCAATTTCACAACATCCTTCCTACAGCAGGGAAACCAGAAATGAATGCAGTATTCCAAAAGAGGCCCAACCAATGCCCTGCACAGCTACAACGTGATGTCCCAGCTCCTATACTCAATGTGCTGACCAATAAAGGCATATTCATTCACAATTCATTTCGAAAAGCAAAAGGGAAGATTCTTCCCGAAACTTTGAGCCAATCTAGCTGTGGAATCACTGGGTTGATCATCAAAAATATACACAACTAGAAATTCCTTTCAATGTTATTAGCAGATGAATGGAAAAAACACGTTTTTTTAATGAATGTTATTTCAACCAAGGCATCAGGCTAGTGAAAATAAACAGATTAATGCCTGCAGTAAAGAAACAAGAACATGACGAAACATTAAATATTCCTCCACTGATATTCTCGCCCCTAACATTTTGATTAATTTTTGAGATGTTGTTGGAAATGACATTAAAATTGGTTGCACAATTTTTTTCCTTTCTGTCATTAACATGTTTACAATTTTGTTACTGAGTCTGTAGATACATATTTTTAACTCTTTGCAGACATGTTGCCTGAATATGTTTACTGTGGTGAGACCGGAACAATTTTAGTTATTCTAACTCGCAGGGTGGGAAACCCCAAGATTGAGAGGAGATGTTGGTTTGACACCACACTCGAAATTGTTTGCCCTTGCTTTCAAAGGAGAGTAAAATGGATCAAAGTTGAAAATAACTGTGACCTCCTTATTGCCCATTTCCCAGTTGGGTTGGGAAGATTAAAGTCACCAACGTCTCAGCAAAAGACACAGCCTTATTTCTCCTGTGTCCTGACACGTGCCTGCATCTCACTTTCAAGCTTCAGTTAAAAAAATAAATAACTCGAGAAATCAGACAATCTTTGATTAACAGGATATAAACATAGACTTGGGGCATAATATGCACCCTGCATTTTACAGTTTCAGCAAAGCATGAGTCAGTGAAATGAAAGTAAAGGCACACGCACCAAAAAAAGATATTTAATTTCTCACTGCAATATTTGGAGTTAGATAGACGAGGGTTATACAATGTCATATACCACAACATTTTATGCCAAGACTATGCATGGATACATTTCATAACAGAATGTGTTTTTTTTTGGTTGCTTAATCTGATCTGATGTGCACATAACTTACACTGATTATGGAAACTAATTCGACATATTTGAAACTGGCTGTATCACCCTGATCTGGTTCTATTGTTTTGTCTCACCTTTATTGCTTTATGCCAGTTCCCTTATTCTCAGAGAACTGCCAAGCTCAATAATGACTATGAAAAAAAGAATGAAGACAAGCAAAAGAAAGGTCAGAGCCGAGGTCAAAAAAGGAATATTGCCGTAGATATTCCAGCAAATCATCTTGAACAGCACATCTCTTCCAGTAATATCATTTTCAGCAGTTCCTCCAATGATCTCCCCTTCTTTCCTTAAGGTGTTAATTCATCTCAGAGTACAGCAGCAATGGTGACTATTACTCAATGTGAGACTTGAACAGGGTTGTCCAACTGACTGCGGGAGCTATCATTGCTGAGCCCTCATCTATCTGCCTTCACCAAACCTAAATTTGCAGAAGCATTTGCCAGATGGGAATCAAGAGTAGAAACAGCATTTCTCCCTCCCTAATCCATGGATACTGAGGCCAAGTGCAGAATTCCTGGCATTACCCTGAAGATAAAGCCTTCAACCTTGCTGCACTATATTCAGAAATGGCTGTGATTTCATCTTAAAGTCAGCAGAGAACTGAGGTTCAAGCTGAAATTGAGATTAGAGTTGGATAGTAATTGTTTTGAATAAATCAGACAGCAAACAAATCAGTTTTGATAATTAAACTTTCCTGTTGATAATTGCAGATAACATGTGTAGCAATTTATTGAGGTTATAGTGCTGTTGACTGCATCACCAGTTATTCCTGCTATGGATAATCACCTCACCCTGAATAAATGTTAGGCATTTCTCCACAAACTGAGATAAAGAATATCCGTTTACATAATTGAAATATAATTTGCTATATATTATACAAAATAAAAAATGAATGAAGAAATATCTGAATCCTATAATTTTCTCACAATGCTATCAGTTCAAAACCAATTCAATATAATACATCTGCCTATTATTCATTCTAATTCTACATGATTTCATGTGCAGCAATCAGACCAACAAAATGAGGTTCTAACCAGTAACCTTACTGATATGCAAGGATAAACCTTTCAAGTTTGCATTCTTGATACACAGCCATATTACATGGAATTATGCATCTCATACCATTTTTAGAAAGCAATTATACTATGTTTGTGCTAACATTCAACAAGGTTTCACATGGAGTGCCTCATAAAATCCATCCTCTAATCCACCCAAACTTTAGAGGTAGTGATCGACAGCAAAACCTCTGCACCAGTCAGTATATCAAAGCAAGCAGCCTGTGGTGTCAATACAGAGATGGATGTGTCCTTTTGTTGCCTGCTCATGTTGACAAGTAAATGGATAAACTCGATGTTGGTATGCACCACTTAGCTAATAGAACAATTCTTGTGACTGATTTCAAAACAAAGTTGAAATATTCTGTAATTGCCCCACATGACGCTAGTGCCTTTTAACAGTTAAATTTGACATTGATCTTGCTCTCTGTGCACCTTCTCTGCAGCCCTAACACTGTATTCCTTGCTCTGTTCTATTACCCCTAATGCACTTTGTTTGCTATGATCTGCCTGTACAGCACACAAAACAAAAATTTTCACTGTACCTAGATACATGTGACAATAACAAATCAAAGCAAATAATAAATCAAATCAAATCATGAGGCAACGTTAGGAGACCTACTACTAGAGTCTTACCCGTCACACCCAAGGCACTCATAAAATACCAGAGGAGGTGAGGAAAGGCCATGAATTTGTCATTTCAGTGACTCAATATACCTTTGAAAGGAGAGATCTATTCTACCTTCCCCACCACTGGTGGGCACTCTACTCCACGCATTCCCTCAACTTCATGGGTTTCCATTCCCTAACACATGCCCAGAAAATAAGAAATATTCAACCCTTAGGGTTAAAAGGCTCCCCAGTAGCTCAAGTAGTTCATCAAATGAGTCACTGGATCATGTAGACCAGAAAATAAAAGCAACAAGGAGAAAGTGAGGACTGCAGATGCTGGAGATCTGAGTCGAGAGTGTTTTGCTGGAAAAAACACAGCTGGTCAGGCAATATCCAAGGAGCAGGAGAATCGATATTTCAAGCACAAGCCCCAATGAAGGGCTGATGAAGAGCTAAAGAAGGGCTTATCCCCGAAACGTCGATTCTCTTGCTCCTCGGAATCTGCCTGACCGGCCGTGCTTTTCAGCACCACACTCTCGACACAGAAAATAAAAGCCCTTGGTGCTGACTCAGTCAGGATAATGGGAGGAGTGCTGCAGTAATATATGTATAGGGAGAAATCGGTTATGTTTCCTTCTACTCGTCAAGTCTTTAAAATGATGATGGGTTCTATATCATAACCAAAGAGATGTTCCCATTTGTTGGGGAGCACAAAACTAAGGGTCATAAACATATAATAGTTCTAATAAGTTAAATAATTAATTCAGGAGTGTCTTGACTCAGAATAATGAGACCATGAGGATGGGATTGAATAGCATTGATGCATGTAAGTGATATCTAGATAAGTGTATGAGGGAGAACAGAATAGAACAACATGGTGACAGGACGAGATGAACTACAGTGGATTCTTCAGGTGCATAAACACCACCCACCTGAGAGGTAAATAGATAGTTCTGGTGCTTTACATTCAACACAATACTATGTCATTGTCCAACAACAACATATGTCAGCTAGTCTGTCTACACCCACTAGCAGACACCTTGGTGAGGCATCAGCTGGTATAGGAAGACTGTCTAACCAAAGCCGCAAGCAAGAAGTCAATGCCTTCAGGAGTGCAGGGGAGAGAAAAAGATTGATGAGGAAGAAAGAAACAAGGCATGTTAATAAGGAAAGGAAACTATTATCTGCCAAGAACCATAAGTGGACTTGAGATCTCAAAAAAAGTACGTAAGTTCAGTTGTGTATTTCCTGATACAACTGATCAGAATGAGCTTGTTAAAAGGCAAATTAGCTCCATTGCATTTCATAGAACCCCTACAGTGTGGAAGCAGGCTATTTGGTCCATCCAGTCCACACCAACCCTCCAAAGAACATGCTGCTCAGACCCACCCCTCTACCCTCTCCCTGTAACCTTACATTTCCCATGGCTAACCTACCTAGCCTGCACATCCCTGGACACTATGGGCAATTTAACACAGTCAATTCATCTAACCTGTGTGTCTTTGGATTGTGGGAGGAAACCAGAGCACCCGGAGGAAATCTGTGCAGACACGGGGAGAATGTGCAAACGCCACACAGTCACCTGAGTGTAGATTCAAACCCAGGTCCCTACTGTTGTGAGGCAGCAGTATTAACCCCTGAGCCACCGTGATGCCCAATTTAACATAGGAGACATTTATTGTATATTGGGCTCTTATACTGACAGACCAAACAGATGTCCCCATGTTTCTCACGTTACATCCAGAGGTGTCCAGCTATCCTTTTAAATCATTTATGCAAATCTGCACAGGATAGTGCTAAAGTAACTGTGGGAAAAGACCCAAATTGTCAAACATGATTATGCAATTGCCAGTTGGCTATGCAAATAATTTGAAAGGAAGTTACTACAGGGCAGCTGTCTGGAACATACAGAACCGTAAAGATAGAGTTTTGTCCAACCAGTGACAGTCCTATCAATATCACAAGGTTATCATCATTGGTTCTAACTATTTGTTGGTAGTAATCTTATATAATGGGCTATTTTTCTGTGGATATTGATTAAAGTTTGTAATTTATGTTGTATTGCTGCTGTGCCAAACAATTAATGCCACAATTGTCTTGATGTTTTTGATCTCTACGCAACATTCAATTAGAGTGTGGCGTGGCTTAGCTCTTATACAGAAAGCCTTATTGCTTTCACTGCACTCTCATCTATCCTGGGGAAGGAAGTAGGGTGGCACTCATTGCCAAGTCTCTCTGTCTCAAAGCACAAAATGGTCCTCTGATGCTTTGGCAATGCTAGTGAAAAGGGTAAAATAAGTTAATATTGATCCAACACCAACCTCCCTAATCCTGACACCACTATAAATATGCTAGTTAAACACCTCAATGCCTATCTGGTGATTTTCTTGTTTCCCTGAGGTGAGTGGCATATCCTTTAGTGTCATTAAATGTTTTCATTTTAATGTTAATGAGATAGTCTTACCGGTTTCCATTGAATGTAGTTTTATAAACAGTGGTTGGGTGTAGGGCTTGGTCAGCATAGACTGGCATTGACGCACGGACACATTCATGGGAGCACTGAAGGGTCTCGTTGTATGCAGTGAATATGTCCAGGTTGCTCGGCACTCGTGCAGCGGTAAAATCAGTAAGATTTTGGCAACTCTCCTCTTGTTGGTTGATCTTCCGCTGGTGACTATTCCGATGCCCATTCCCATTTTCTGCGCAGCTGTAAGACAAAGAGACATGTTCATCTCAGCAGATTCATAGAACTTCAAAGAATCCCTACAGTGCTGAAGCAGGCCATTCAGCCCATTGAGTCTGCACCAACCCTCCAAAGAGTTTTCCATCCAGATCCATCCTCCACTAACCTGATTCCCTGTAACCCTGCATTTCCCATGACTAATCCACCTAAACTACATATCTCTGGGCAGCATGGGCAAGTTGGCATAACCAATCCAGTTAACCTGCGTATCTTTAGACTGCTAGAGGAAATCAGGTCATCTGGAGGAAACCCATGCAGACAGAGGGAGAATGTACAAACTCCACACAGACAGTCACTGAAGGGTGGAATCGAATCTGGGTCTGTGAGGCAACAATGCTAATCACAGAGCCACTGTACCACCCAATTGGTTTCCATTTGTGTTTTCCATTTTAAGATCCCATACACAGAACACCCCTAGTTTCAAATAGGCTACAGGGTTAGGCCAACAGAGAGATCAGCTAAGAAAAAAACCAAAAGAGGTTATTCTGCTGTGTTTTGTCAATCTCTATCTGGCTGATCACCTAATCCTAGATAGGGTCTCCCTAGCATAAGAGGTAAGCAGACAAGAGAATTCTTCAAATCTGTTTTCGGAGACATGACTGTGGGTTTTGGATGACCTCCAGCCCTGAGATTCTAGTTGTTGCTGGCCCAGTATTATCATTATTGTGCTGCACTACCTACCTACACCACTAACCAAGTAAATTTGTTGTTCAATTATCTCTGCTGACACTCAATTGCTTTTTTTCTCCCATGTCTGATATTCTCATAACCAATGAACAAAAGGATCGGAAATGCTTGCTTAATTTTCATTTCTGCCTCGTTTTGGTTATTTGCTGCCTGCAGTGCACTAGAAATGAATCGTTAATCCCTGATAGTTAGTAATCATGATTTAGAAAGCTGAGCTATGAGGAATATTAAAACAAGCTGGGTTTTATACTTGAAGGTGAAGCATTACAGATTTTTACCAAACTCCAACATATTCAATTTTTCAATCCGATGAAGAGATTAACTACCAAAAAAACAAGCAAAAGAATTAAGAAGCCTCAAATTAAAGACAGATGTAAAATTAGATTAGTAAGTTATCACAGAACTTTCTAACAACTTTTCAAACACTACAACACTATTTATAATTCCATGTCACAGTACGGAAGTAATAAGACAGAATAGGACAGGACAATATTTTATTGAAGGCTGAACTGACTAGACTCAGACAACATGCTAAGTCTCTACGTAACTCTCTGCATGAATCTTATCTTTGGAGCTACTCTGAGGATGTTAGGAGAAGCCACAGGCAGGGACAGGAGCCGAAACATTTGAATTAAGAAAGTCCTTTTTGAAAAAAATGTTGCATGCAGAAGCTAACAGCACTAGGGACCCAGGTCTGATTCCAGCCTCAAGTGACTGTTTGGAATTTGTATGTTGTATCACTATCTGTATGGCTTTCCTCTGGGTTTCCTCCCACAGTCCAAAGTTGTGCAGGTTAGGTGGATTTGCCATGCTAAATTGCCCAGGCATGTGCAGGCTAGATGGATTAGCCACGGGAAATGCAGGGTTATGGTGTAACAGTAACAGGGTGGGTTTGGGTGGGATGCTCTTCAGAGGGTCAGTGTGGATACAATGGGCTGAATGGTCTGATTCCACACTACAGGGATTCTATGATGCTTAAATGGAGACGATGAATAAGTCATTATGACCTCCTCCAGCTTGTGCAAAACTCTCTATAAAGGCTTCAGAATAGACAAGGGATAACTAGCCTACAAATTCTACTACAGGTAGAGCTTTGACCCCTCTATCCCCAACTTTTTATCCCCAACTTTTTTAACTCTCTTGCATTTGGTGAAAGCCCCATGAGTTTACCTGTAAGCTCCCGCACTCATGCATAATGTAGCGATACAGTGTATCAACAGTTGTGTAAAAGGAACTCCCTTCTTAACGAGCTTCCCTCTCTCTTAAAATCATTATACAATTGATACCTACAGCCTAAAAATGAAGAATGCTTAATGGTTCACTTAAGATTATGCAGTTGGTCTCAATTTGTTATTAACTGAACTTGGGCACAAATTAATTCACTATTAGGATTGTAATATCCTGTTAGGCTAATCTAGCAATTCCTGCCTTCATTCTTGTTTCGACAATTGGAGAAATGGATAATGCAGCAGTTGCAGTGGCACTGAAAATCTTCTTGTATAACTATAGGCTCAATTTAGAGATGGACAGATCTCAACTGCGGTCCATGCAAAGGGAAAGACAGAAATGAAGCAGGATGGTAGAGGGTGAAAGAAATAGGCACAATGTAAATAGAGTCATTGAGATGTACTGCACGGAAATAAACCTTCGGTCCAATTTATCAATTCCAATGAGATATCCTAAATTAATCTAGTCCCATTTGCAAGCATTTGGCCCATATTCCTCTCAACCCTTCCTATTCGTATACCCATCCAGATGCCTTTTAAATGTTGTAATGGTAGCAGCCTCCATCATTTCCTCTGGCAGTTCTTTCCATACACGCACCACCCTCTGCATGAAAAAGTTGCCTCTTAGGTCCCTTTAAATCTTTCCCCTCTCATCTTAAACCTATGCCCGCTACTTTTGGACTCCTCTACCCTGGGAAAAAGACCTTGTCTCTATCCATGCCCCTCATGATTTTATAAACCTCTGTAAGGTCATCCCTCAGCCTCTGACACTCCAGGGAAAACAGCCTCAGTCTATTCGGCCTCTCCCTATAGCTCAGACCCTCCAACCCTGGCAACATCCTTGTCAGTCTTTTCTGAGCTATTTCAAGCTTCACAACATGTTGGAGGTGATTTCTTCGAATTCCAGGAGCAGCAGTTACTGTTTTATATGCTGTTGCATTGTTTTGGAACTTTTGGAAAAAAAAAGTCAAAACAACAGCAGTTTAAAAGGGAGAAGAGCAGACAAAGGAAGCACATGGTGAGGA
>NW_025215296.1:53382-56045 GCF_004010195.1 Chiloscyllium plagiosum
AATCTCCAAATCACGAAATTCCAAAGGATAGTCTATACCCAACATTTCCTGGCATATTCGATAGCCGTTATTCCCCGCAACATTCTATAACTGAAATTATTTGTGAACAGATGGATGTCAATGAATTGACCAAAAGTTAAGATCCTGAAGGAAGAGTTCCCGTTCCAAGGAGAAGGAGACAATGTTTTGTGGTTCCCTCAGGCAGTTAAATGAGTAAATATGTTTTCCCTGTGCTTACATTTCTTCACAACAGAGGTTGATCACACTTTAGACTAAAAGATAGAAATTTCCAACCTACGTTTGTCGTCAAGGAAATGGGAGAGAATCCTTCATGAGAGCAATGTTTTCATCCTACGTATTATGAACTGTAAAGAAGTGACCTATATATGCTCTCGAATGAGCAAGTGTGTGGGTGTGATCCATTAACGATCCGTTCTTAAGATTGTGTGTCTGTGTGTTTGGGGAGGGAGGGTTTCTTGAGGTTCACATCACTTATTTTTACAGTAGTTCAGACCTTACCATTTGTAATTTCAGCTTCAATTACATCAATAAATCTCAGATTGCAGTAACAAATTTGAAAATCTCACTGTGTCCCCAAACAATCTAGCCAATTTGCCACCGGGCTGATGTATATATTTTTTCCTTCCTCATAGATAACGTACTGACGATCTACATCTTGCTGTATAAAGATAATGGATTATCTCCATGTGTCAGAGGTTACCTGGGGGCCGTGGCAATGGTAGCCTGGTCATTATCCTCGACCTGATATTGAGACACATTTCAATTGTTTATCAGGAACAGTTTTATTTCCTCCTGTCCATTTCTGAGTGTAATATCCACGGTATCCGGCTTTGTGCAAGCACTAACTGCTCTGTTTGTTTCACGGTCACTTTCACCGTTGTTCGATTTGTCACCATTTGTTGCCACAAGCAGAAACGTCAGTATTGTATTGAAAAAACGGCGGCTGTGGTTCTGGGAACAGTGACTGTATTGAGCTGATTAAAGGTTATTTCCTGGTATTTTATGCACACAGCTCAGCGTGGGCTGGGGAATATCCCTTTTTTTTATTCAACGATACATGCTTATTTTCTGGGTTACAGTGGAGTTCCTCCACAGCATTCTCACCCCGTTTGTCCCATTTCTGCTGAGTCTTTTGCTCAATGTTTTCACGGTTAGACACATTTGAGAGACCAGCAGAGCTCGCAGGAGACTCCAGGCTCACACGAACGGGGACGCTCAGTCTGACACAGCAATGAGAAATTGACAACAAATCCATCATTTTACTCTTTGTCATCTTGGCCAATTTCATCCGGCTTTGGTCAACGTTAATGGTGTATTCTATATCGTATTGGATGTACTATATTGGGCATTTCTCTGTGTGTAAAGATGGCTTTATGCTGCAATTAGACTTCATACTTCATCTTCTCTGTTGCTGCGCAAACACAGCGATTTATGCCGTGATCCAGACTGCGTTCAGAGAGCAGCTGAAGAATGTGCGAAACTATCCCTTTACTAAAATTCCTCAGTCAAATTTCACTTATTAATCAATCCATCCGCGATGTTCTCATTTCATTTCATTGTTTCAGCAATGAAGTAACCTGTCGCTGTGGTGACAGACTGAAGGGAGTGCTGGTTGGTCCAACCATATCCCACAGGCGGTTAAATGGATACATTTCAATGTTTCTCTCAAATCATGCTCTTGTGAGAAAAGTTGCTATCCCACTGACTGTATGTATTAGTTCAATTACTAAACAATAAAATTGATCATTTGAACAGTGCCAAGCAGCAGAGAGAACAATATCGTTGTTTGTGTTTGTGTTGAAGAAGGTGAGCTGGAGAGAGACAGACTCCGGCCTTGGGGCCTGGTCCTCGGAAAGGGTGGAATCCCAGTAGTTGGGTTTAGGTCATCTGTCTTGGCTTGCACCTCTTGGTTCCCAACTCCGACCTGAACGTCAGCAGAATTCATTACTCTCCATTTGTCCCTCTCCCTTCATATGTCCCTTCTGCTTTCATACTGTCACTCTGTCTCTCTTTCTCTCCTCCTCCCATTTACACACTCTGTTCCACTGTCAAACCCTTCACCATTCTCTTTCACCCTCTCCCCGTCTGGAAAACTCTCGCTCCCACATTCCCTCTCTCCAACCTGTCTTCCTCGAGTCCGCTATCCCCTTCTGTTGCTAAGGGATCGTAGGCGGGGGCGGGGGACGATGTGAAGATTCAGGCCATTGTTAGGTGAAGAGATGATTGTGATGTGGAGCAACAGGCTGTTGCTAAGAGAACAGTATGAGGCCTGGGCGAACTTTCTTTGCTAGAAAACACTGTGGGTGTGAGAACACTGATAGTTCTGAAGGAGTAAATGTGTGGGTGGCACCATATGTTTTGATTAAGCCCAGAGAGTTGGGGTGGGACAAATTTTCAATACACATAGAGCAGTTGCGGGCGGGGGGAGGACACACAACGTGTATGACTCAGGGAACAGCTTAGGGAAGATTCCAAGGGCGATTTCTAGGGGATTCAATGGGCAGGGAGTTGCATCCCAGTGCTAAGAGAAGGGAGATGTTGGGGTAGTGAGCATGATAGTGGACGAGTGAGTGGAGAGTGAGCGTGACGGTGGGGGGAATGTGCAAGGACTGAGCGTGATGTTCGGTGAGTGTGCGGGGGAG